>NC_029790.2:33996674-34045638 GCF_000816755.2 Arachis ipaensis
GCCCTCCTATCCACTGATGCTCAAAGCCTTGGGATCCTTTTTATTTACCCTTGCCTTTTGGTTTTAAGGGCTATTGGCTTTTTGCTCTTGCCTTTTGGTTTTAGGGTTATTGGCTTTTTCTGCTTGCTTTTTTTTTTCTGCAAGCTTTGTTCTTTGCTGCTTTTTCTTGCTTCAAGAATCATTCTTATGATTTTTCAGATTATCAATAACATGTCTCATGTTCATCATTCTTTTAAGAGCCAACATATTTAACAGTCTTAAACATCAAATTCAAAAGACATATGCAGTGTTCAAGCATTCATTCAGAAGACAGAAAGCATTGCCACCACATGTAAATAATTAGAATGTTCTTATTAAAAACTCGAAAATTATTGCCTCTTATTCTAAAGAAATTCTTCTATTTTATTCATGTTTGATGATGATGAGAAAATTAAATTATAGCTTAATTGGAGATAAAATAAAAAATATAGATACTAATTATTACTATATGACTCCTAAGGTAAAACTAGAATAAGAACAGTTAGCACAGAGTTAAGGCTAAGATTGGAATTTAACAACCTTTGTTCTAGGGAGTGGATGTTCCTCTAATCTGCGGGGTGCTTGGTCCTTCAAGAGATAATTTCTGGCGCTTCAATTCCCTTAAGTCGCGCCCTTGCTCCTCCTGTTCTTTAATCAAATAGCAAAGAATGCTACTTTGATCCTTCTGTTCTTTCATTATTTGTTCCATAGCTTCTTGCATCTTGGTAACTGATGTTTCAAGATACTCCCAGTATTCAGATTGAGGGATTTTTGGGAGAAATTCCTGTGTTTTCTTCTTGATGGGGTCATCCTGTGCTAGTTATTTTTCCATTTATGCTTTGGTGATTGGTCGCTCAATTGAGATATACTCAGTTATTCCCATCCTTACTCCAGCGTCCTTGCAGAGCATAGAAATCAAGCTTGGATAAGCCAACCTGGCATCTTTGGAATTTTTATTTGCAATTTTGTAAAATTCAGTTGAAATCAGTTGATGAACTTCCACTTCTTTTCCCATCATGATGCAATGGATCATCACTGCTCTTCTGATAGTGACTTCAGAACGGTTGCTAGTGGGCAGCAGAGAATGCCCAACGAAATCCAACCATCCTCTGGCGACTGGTTTGAGATCTTCTCTTTTGAGTTGATTAGGCACACCCTTCGTGCTGGTGGTCTACCTGGCTCCAGGGATGCATATGTCCTCTAGAATCTTATCTAGGCCCTTGTCTGTTCTCATCATTCTCCTATTGAAGGAGTCTGGATCATCTTTCAGCTGAGGTAGCTTTAAGATCTCCCTGATCTTGTCAGGGTGGGTATGAACAATCTTTCCTCTGACCACGGTCCGATAGTCATAGATATCAGATCCAGATAGTCTTTGCCTGTCTGTATGCCACATATTAGCATAGAACTCCTGGACTATATTCCTTCCCACTTTCGTTTCAGGATTGGCTAGGATCTCCCAGTTCCTGATTTGAATTTGCTCCTGGATCTCCGGATATTCGTCTTCTTTCAGATTGAATCTGACTTCCGGGATCACTGATCTTAGACCCATTATTTTGTAATAATGGTCTGAATGTTCTTTAGTTAAGAACTTCCCTTGATTCCAAAGTAGTTTTGGAACACTCTCTTTCTTGCTTCTTGGAGTGGGTTGTTTTCCTTTAGGAGCCATGATCTTAATGATCACGGATAAGCACACCAAACTTAGAGGTTTGCTTGTCCTCAAGCAAAAGAAAAGAAAGGAGAGGGAGAGAAGGAGAGCTAGGTGCAATGGTGGATGGGAGGGGAGGGAGGCCGAACCCATATTTAAAGGGAGAGGGGGTGGGTTTTCGAAAAATAGGAAGAAAGATAAGATAGAAGATATGATTTTTAGAAAAAAATATGATAAGAAAAGATATGAAAGATATTTGAAAAAGATAGATTTGAAATTTTGAAAAAGATAGTATGGAGATTTGAAAAAGATATTGCTTAGTTGAAAAGATTTTTGAATGAAAAGAGAGAGATTTGTTTTGAACATTTTGAAAAAGAGTTGAGTTGGATTGAAAAAAAGGATTTGTGCTTATGGATTAAGATACATTTAATATTTTTAAAGAAGGGTTTTTAGAAATTAGGGATTTTAGAAATCAGGGTTCTTAACATGTTTATGCAAGAAATCATGAATTGGAACATGAAAATTAGGATTAAAATGAAAAATATGAAGAAAAAACGAATTTACCTCCTCCCCACCATCCTGGCGTTTGAACGCCCAAACGCTGCATGTTTTGGGCGTTCAACGCCCAAATGCTGCTTCTCCTGGGCGTTTAACGCCCAGCTGCTGCTTATTTCTGGCGTTGAACGCCAAGAAGTCCTTTGTTACTGGGCATTTTTCTGAACGCCCAGAACGCTGTAAATCTGGCGTTAAACGCCCAGAANNAATTCCTCTAGCTTATTTAGCTGGAGCAATCTTTTTTCTCCAGCTAATTTGGCATCAAAGTTAGGGAATCTGGTTGCCCAGTAGGCTTTCTTTTCCAGTTTCACGGGCAGGTGACATGCCTTACCATACACAAGTTGGTATGGAGAGGTCCCTATAGGAGTCTTGAATGCTGTTCTGTATGCCCACAGAGCATCATCCTAGCTTTTTGCCCAATCCTTTCTACGGGTACTTACAGTCCGTTCTAGGATTCTTTTTAGCTCTCTGTTAGAGACTTCAGCTTGTCAATTAGTCTGTGGATGATATGGAGTCGCCACCTTGTGGCGAATCCCATACCGGACCATGGCAGAGTAAAGCTGTTTGTTGCAGAAGTGAGTGCCCCCATCACTGATTAGTACTCTAGGGACCCCAAATCTGCTGAAGATATATTTTTGGAGGAACTTCAGCACTGTTTTAGTATCATTGGTGGGTGTGGCAACGACCTCTACCCATTTTAATACGTAGTCAACGGCCACCAGAATATAAGTGTTTGAGTATAATGGTGGAAAAGGTCCCATGAAGTCAATTCCCCATACGTCAAACAACTCAATCTCCAAGATTCCTTGTTGAGGCATGGCGTAACCATGAGGCAGATTACCAGCTCTTTGGCAACTGTCACAGTTACGTACAAACTCTCGGGAATCTTTATAGAGTGTGGGCCAATAGAAGCCACATTGGAGGACCTTGGTGGCTGTTCGCTCACCTCCGAAATGGCCTCCATATTGTGATCCATGGCAATGCCATAGGATCCTCTGTGCTTCTTCTCTAGGTACACATCTCCAGATTATTCCGTCTGCACATCTCTTAAAGAGATAGGGTTCATCCCACAAGTAGTACTTTGTATCAGTAACTAATTTTTTCTTTTGTTGCCTGTTGTACTCTTTGGGTATGAACCTTGCAGCTTTATAGTTTGCAATGTCTGCAAACCATGGTGTTTCCTGAATGGCAAATAAATGCTCATCCGAAAAAGTCTCAGAGATCTCAGGAGAGGGGAGGAACGTCCCTTCTACTGGCTCTATCCGGGACAGATGATCAGCCACTTGGTTCTCTGTCCCTTTTCTGTCTCTTATTTCTATATCAAACTCTTGCAGAAGCAACACCCATCTTATGAGCCTGGGTTTTGAATCCTGCTTTGTGAGTAGATATTTGAGAGCAGCATGGTCAGTATACACAATCACCTTTGATCCTACCAAATATGATCTAAACTTGTCAATGGCATAAACCACTGCAAGTAATTCTTTTTCTGTGGTTGTGTAATTCTTCTGGGCATCATTTAAAATGTGGCTAGCATAATAAATGACGTCCAGAAGCTTGTCATGCCTCTGCCCCAGCACTGCACCAATGGCGTGATCACTGGCATCACACATTAGCTCAAATGGTAATGTCCAGTCTGGTGCAGAAATAACTGGTGCTGTGACCAGCTTGGCTTTCAACGTTTCAAACGCCTACAGACACTCTGTGTCAAACACAAATGGCGTGTCAGCAGCTAGCAGATTGCTCAGAGGTTTTGCGATTTTTGAAAAATCCTTTATAAACCTCCTATAGAATCCTGCATGTCCCAGAAAGCTTCTGATTTCCTTGACATTGGTAGGGGGTGGTAATTTTTCAATTACCTCTATTTTTGCTTGATCCACCTCTATTCCCTTGTTTGAAATTTTATGCCCAAGGACAATCCCTTCAGTCACCATAAAGTGACATTTTTCCCAGTTTAAAACCAGGTTGGTCTCTTGGCATCTTTTCAGAACTAGTTTCAGGTGATCAAGACAGGAGCTGAATGAGTCTCCATATACTGAGAAGTCATCCATGAAGACTTCCAGAAATTTTTCCACCATATCAGAGAAAATCGAGAGCATGCATCTCTGGAAGGTTGCAGGCGCATTACACAGCCTAAATGGCATCCTTCTATAAGAAAACACTCCAGATGGACATGTGAATGTTGTTTTCTCTTGATCCTGGGGATCTACTGCAATCTGGTTATAGCCTGAGTAGCCATCCAAAAAGCAGTAATAATCATGACCTGCTAGTCTTTCTAGCATCTGGTCTATGAATGGTAAAGGAAAATGATCCTTTCTGGTGGCTGTGTTGAGCCTTCTGTAGTCAATACACATGCGCCACCCTGTAACTGTTCTTGTAGGAACCAGTTCATTCTTTTCATTATGAACCATTGTCATGCCTCCTTTTTTGGGGACAACTTGGACAAGGCTCACCCAGGGGCTGTCAGAAATAGGATAAATAATCCCAGCCTCCAGTAATTTGGTGACCTCTTTCTGCACCACTTCCATCATGGCTGGATTTAGCCGCCTCTGTGGTTGAACCACTGGTTTAGCATTATCCTCCAATAAGATTTTGTGCATCCATCTGGCTGGGCTTATGCCCTTAAGGTCACCTATGGACCACCCAAGAGCTGTCTTGTGTGTCTTTAGCACTTGAATAAGTGCTTCCTCTTCCTGTGGATTTAAAACAGAGCTTATGATCACTGGAAAAGTGTCACCTTCTCCCAGAAATGCATATTTCAGGGATGGTGGTAATGGTTTGAGCTCGGGTTTAGGAGGTTTTTCCTCTTCCAGAGGAAATTTCAGAGGCTCTTTCATTTCCTCTGAATCCTCCAAATCAGGCTGAACATCTTTAAAGATGTCTTCCAACTCTGATTCGAGACTCTCAGCCATGTTGATCTCTTCTACCAAAGAGTCAATAAGATCAACTTTCATGCAGTCTTTGGATGTGTCTGGATGCTGCTTGGCTTTGACAGCATTCAACTTAAACTCATCCTCATTGACTCTCAGGGTTATTTCCCCCTGTTGGACATCAATGAGAGTTTGTCCAATTGCTAGGAAGGGTCTTCCTAGAATGAGAGTAGCACTCTTGTGCTCCTCCATTTCCAGCACTACAAAGTCAGTGGGAAAGGTGAATACTCAAGATCTCTTTCATGAACTTGGCATAAGAAGGTATTTGCTCAAGTGCCTCTGCAAATGGAATCTTTATTTCAAGAGTCCTGAGATAATCTGCAAAGCGAGCAAATTGCTTATCCTGCTCCTCTTGGCGGAGTTTTTGAGGATAAGGTATCTTGGCTTTATATTCCTCAACCTTAGTTGCTGTAACTTTATTTCCTACAGAAGTGGTTGAGGAAGCCTTTTTAGATGGGTTGTCATCAGCACTTGTGTGTGTCTGATCCCTCACTGGCAATTGAATGCCAGAGTTAGGAGCTGGAGTGGCATTAGACGCCAGCTTCCCAGTTCTTCCTGGCGTCTGAACGCCAGAATTGTGCTCCTTTTGGGCGTTCAACGCCAGATCCTTGCTTGTTTCTGGCGTTGAACGCCAGTCTTGAGCATGGTCTGGGCGTTCAACGCCAGCCTTCCACCAAATTTCTGGCGTTTTAGCGCCTGAATTATTTTTCCCTGGGCTCTTACTGTCCTCAGATGGATTTTGGGTAGTTTGCTCATTTCTTGGTTTCCTGCTGCTTTGAAGTGGGGTAGTTAGTGCTTTCCCACTTCTTAGTTGAACTGCTTGGCATTCTTCTGTTATTTGTTTTGACAGCTGCTGCCTTGTTTGCTTTAATTGTACTTCCATGTTTATATTAGCCATCCTTGTCTCTTGTAGTTTATCCTTGAATTCAGCTAACTGCTTTGTTAGAAAATCCAATTGCTGATTGAATTCAGCAGCTTGCTCTGCAGGACTGAGTTCAGCAGTTACCGTTTTAGCCTCTTCTTTCATGGAAGGGTCACTGCTTAAGTACAGATGCTGATTTCTAGCAACTGTATCAATGAGCTCTTGAGCTTCTTCAATTGTCTTTCTCATGTGGATAGATCCACCACCTGAGCAATCTAAAGAGATCTGAGCTCTTTCTGTAAGCCCATAATAGAAGATGTCTAACTGAACCCACTCTGAAAACATTTCAGAGGGGCATTTTCTTAGCATCTCTCTGTATCTCTCCCAGGCATCATAAAGAGATTCATTATCTCCTTGTTTAAAGCCTTGGATGTCCAGCCTTAGCTGTGTCATCCGTCTTGGAGGGAAGTATTGATTCAGGAATTTTTCTGTCAGCTGTTTCCATATCCTTATGCTAGCCTTAGGTTGGTTATTTAACCACCTCTTGGCTTGGTCATTTATGGCAAATGGAAACAGTAATAATCTGTAGACATTCTGATCTACTTCCTTATCATGTACTGTGTCAACAATTTGTAAAAACTGTGCCAGAAACTCTGTAGGTTCTTCTTGTGGAAGACCAGAAAACTGGCAGCTTTGCTGCACCATGATAATGAGCTGAGGATTCAGCTCAAAGCTACTGACTTCAATGGAGGGTATGCAGATACTACTCCCATATGAAGCAGTAGAGGGGTTAGCGTATGACCCAGAGTCCTCCTGGACTGTTCATTTCCACTAAGATCCATGATGGAGAAAGGGAGATGATGTAAAATAAAAAATGTATTTTTTTTATTTCGAAAATAAATTAAAATAAAATAAAACTCACAAGAACACAAGAACATGAAGGAAGAACACCAAACTTAAAATTTTTAGAAAACCAAACTAAAATTTTTGAAAAACAAAGAAAAATCAACAAGAAAACACCAAACCTAAAGTTTGGCACAAGATTTATTCAAAGAAAAATTATTTTTAAAAAAGATTTTGAAAATAAGATAGCCAATTACTAAGAACATAAGCACCACGCTCTAACTAATTGAGCTATAATTTTAAAGTGTTTTAACAAGGTATAAATAATAAAAGACTCTAAACCAAAAAGACAAATTTTTTTCCTAATCTAAGCAACAAAATAAACCGTCAGTTGTCCAAACTCTAACAATCCCCGGCAACGGCGCCAAAAACTTGGTGCACGAAAATTACTTCACACTATGTAATTCCGCACAACTAACCAGCAAGTGCACTGGGTCGTCCAAGTAATACCTTACGTGAGTAAGGGTCGATCCCACGGAGATTGTTGGCTTGAAGCAAGATATGGTTATCTTGCAACTCTTAGTTAGGATATTAATTAGTAGTTATCAATTGACTTGTAAATGAACAAGAGAGCATGAATTAAAGGTTACTTGTTATGCAGTGAATGAGAATATGTTGGAGTTTTGGAGATGCTTTGCCTTTTGAATCTCTGCTTTCTCTCTATCTTCTTCCTCACGCACGCACGTCCCTCCTATGGCAAGCTGTGTGTTGGAGGATCACCGTTGTCAATGGCTACCATCCTTTCTTTCAGTGAAAATGGTCCAGGTGCGCTGTCACCGCACGGCTAATCATCTGTAGGTTCTCGATCATACCGGAATAGGATTCGCTATCCTTTTGCGTCTGTCACTACGCCCAGCACTCGCGAATTTGAAGCTCGTCACAGTCATCCAATCCCAGAATCCTACTAGGAATACCACAGACAAGGTTTAGACTTTCCGGATTCTCAAGGATGCTGCCAATGGATTCTAGCTTATACCACGGAGATTCCGATTAAGGAATCTAAGAGATACTCATTCAATCTAATGTAGAACGGAGGTGGTTGTCAGGCACACGTTCATAGGTTGAGAATGGTGATGAGTGTCACGGATCATCACATTCGTCATAATAAGGCGCAAATGAATATCTTAGATAGGAACAGACATGATTGAATAGAAAACAGAAATATTGGCATTAACTCATCGAGGCACAGCAGAGCTCCTCACTCCCAACAATGGAGTTTAGAGACTCATGCCATCAAAAGGTACAAAGTTTAGATCTAAAATGTCATGAGATATAAAATAAATCTCTAAAAGTTGTTTAAATACTAAACTAGTAACCTAGGTTTACAGAAAATGAGTAAACTATGATAGATGGTGCAGAAATCCACTTCTGGGGCCCACTTGGTGTGTGCTGGGGCTGAGACTAAAGCTTCTCACGTGCATAGGGCTGTTTTGGGTGTTCAACACCAGCTTTGGATCCAATTCTGGCATTGAACTCCAACTCCTAACTTGTTTCTGGCGCTGGACGCCAGACAGCAGCATAGAACTGGCGTTGAACGCCAGTTTATGTCGTTTATCCTTGAGCAAAGTATGGACTATTATATATTTCTGGAAAGCCCTAGATGTCTACTTTCCAACGCAATTAGAAGCGCGCCATTTGGAGTTCTGTAGCTCCAGAAAATCCACATTGAGTGCAAGGAGGTCAGAATCCAACAGCATCAGCAGTCCTTTTTCAGCCTGAATCAGATTTTTGCTCAGCTCCCTCGATTTCAGCCAGAAAATACCTAAAATCACAGAAAAACACACAAACTCATAGTAAAGTCCGGAAATATAAATTTTTCCTAAAAGCTACTGAAAATAAACTAAAAACTAACTAAAACACACTAAAAACTATATGAAATTAACCCCAAAAAGCGTATAAAATATCCGCTCATCAATAACCTTCTTGCAGTCGGCAATCGGTGGTCTCTCATCCTCTAGCTCCCAAGGCACCTAAGCTCGGCGAGCCATCTGGGTGATCAAATAAGGAAATGGCAGGGTGCCTCTGACATGAACTCTAGACATGTACTTTCTGATGAACCGTGGAAGGTATAGGTCTTTTCCTTCCATGACGCACCAAATAAGGATGATCATAGCAGCTGGCACTTCTGACTTGTGAGTGCTAGGCATAACATAATTACTCAGTATCTGTTGCTACAGCCTAGCCTCATCATTGAGATAAATAATCTTGATACTCCGTGGAGTTAACTTTGACTTTCCCATAGCCCACGGAACATCAGGATCAATACCTATGGTACGCCGAACAGCATCCCAATCAAAACTCATGAATCTAATAGATTCCTCGGCCTTCTGATAACCATCTGTATCATCCATTTTAGGCTGGAAGTGGAGGATATCCTCTATCGCCTCCTCTGTGACCAAGATCTGCTTGCCCGTAAGCTGCACAGCATCAAGGGTCGTCTTATAAGAGTTACAATAGAACTTACAGACCCATGATGTGTTAACCTCTGCCATATCTCTCTCTAGAAATACCCAACCTCTCTGTTTGATCTGATTCTCGGTGTACTTCTTTAATTCGGTTGGTATTTTGAGCGTCCTTTCCAAGTAGAAGTGCCTTTTTTCCGCAAAGACCGGAAACTTGAGTTCACAGTAAAGATTTGCAAATTTAACTTGGTCAATAGCAGGCACTAGTTAATCAACTTTTTCTTGATCAGTAAAGTACTTCTCACGCCAAGATTCATCCGACAGAACATCCGACAAAGCGACGGATGACTGTCCTCTCTTCCTCTTACCGGAGCTGGTCATAGCCTTGCCTTTGCCTTTCCTATCAGATATCCTAAAAAATTAGAATTCCTAGGATACAGATTATCAAATTAAAGCAGAGAAACAAAAAGGCAAACAATATGCAAGCATAGCTGGCAGTAGATAGGCAAAAAAGGAATGAAAGCCAAAGCATGAAGTGAGTCATAAAGAGATAAAATCTTGGAATGAAAGAAAGGTAGGATTCAAAGAAATCAATCAGAAATCACAATCCAAGAATTTATACAATGAAATCTAGAGTGCTTGTTTGTTAAGAAACAACAATTATCATGCCGTAAAAGGAATTAAAAGAGTTAGTTTGAAAAAAAAAAGAGGAGAAAAAGGAAAGTGAGAAAGTCAATTTAGTTAAAAGTTAGAGAAGTAGGTTAGAATTAGTGGCATGGTAATGGAGTTTCTAACTAAAAGAAGTTCAAAAGGTTTAAGAACAAGCAAGCTCACATTCAAGCATACAATGCAAACCATTGATGATAAAATATGTAATGAAAGAAGCACAAAAAGAAATAAAATCATCAACAATGCATTTCAAATAAGAAAAAGGGAACCAAAAGGAATGGAAATGCTAACCCATCATCCCATGAATTGGCTTTGGTTTAAACCAAATAAATCACAATTCAAAAGTACTAAAGTCAATTCATGAGTGGAAGTTGAGGAGAACAGTTTTCAGAAAAATTAGGCAGCATTCTGGCAGTAATGTGAGCATTCCCGGAGTGAATAAACAGAAAAAGAGCAACATGAACCATTCAATAAGCTAACAATTTCAATCAGCACATGAAGAACAAGGAAATTCATGTGACTCAGGCATCATTAAGCAGAACAAAACAGTTGGCTAATTCCCAAACTCAATCAATCAATTCCGATTTCCTATGAAATCATTAATAATTAAAAGTAACAAAACCACATATAAATTCACAAGGAATAAGCAAATGAGCCAATAAGACAGCAATAAGCAAATATTTCAGATCCAATCAAGCATATGCAGCATGCTTTCTTTGATCAATGAACAAAATAATGGCCGGAACCATGGCATTAATTCAGCAGAAATTGCTCAAAAAGAAGATATGCAATCAGCCTTCCTTTATTAAATTCAGCAATCAATCATTTATAAGGAATATAGATGCAAAGAACTAAGCTCCACTAAATCAACAATGAAGATCAAATCACAACAAGAATTCAACAGCAATAACAACTCAGATCAAAATCATACAACAAGAACAATATCAAGGAACCAATTCAACTAATATAAGAACTCAGTAATTTCAAATAATACTCAGCAGCATCAATAAACCGGTTTAGCACAAAAGTAAACAATGAAACATTAACATAGCATCAATAACAATTGAAACCTCATTAACAGCATCACGCAAATTAATTTAGCACAGGGCAGGTGGTATGCGAAATTGTTACTCTGAGGTTGTAAAATTTGTTGTTCGTTCTCTCCCTGGCAATAGCGCCAATAACTGGTGCACAATACCATGGTCCAAACATAACTTCACAACTTCGCACAACTAACCAGCAAGTGCACTGGGTCGTCCAAGTAATAAAACCTTACGTGAGTAAGGGTCGATCCCACGAAGATTGTTGGTATGAAGCAAGCTATGGTCATCTTGTTAATCTCAGTCAGGCGGATATCAAATGGTTATGGAGTTTTCGAATAATAATAATAAATAAACAGAAAATAAAGATAGAAATACTTATGTAATTCATTGGTGAGAATTTCAGATAAGCGTATAGAGATGCTTTCATTCCTCTGAATATCTGCTTTCCCGCTGTCTTCATCCAATCAGTCTTACTCCTTTGCATGGCAAGCTTTCTGTAAGGGCATCACCATTGTCAATGGCTACAACCCATCCTCTCTTGTGAAAATAGTCCAAATGCTCTGTCACGGCATGGCTAATCATCTGGAGGTTCTCGATCATGCTGGAATAGGATTCACCCTCCTTTTGCGTCTGTCATTACGCCCAGCACTTGCGAGTTTGAAGTTCGTCACAGCCATCCCTTCCCAGATCCTACTCGGAATACCACAGACAAGGTTTAGACTTTCCGAATCTCAGGAATGGCCATCCATGGGTTCTAACTTATACCACGAAGATACTAATAACTCGGAATCGGTCCCCTGTATTAGATATCTAAGAGATACTCATTCTAGCTTGTTTGCATGTAGAACGGAAGTGTTTGTCAGGCATGCGTTCATAAGTGAGAATGATGATGAGCGTCACATAATCATCACATTCATCATGTTCTTGGGAACGAATGGATATCTTAGAAGCAGAATAAGTTGAATTGAATAGAAAAACAGTGGTACTTTGCATTAAATCATGAGGAACAGCAGAGCTCTACACCTTAATCTATGGAGTGCAGAAACTCTACCGTTAAAAATACATAAGTGAAAGGTCCAGGCATGGCCGAATGGCCAGCCCCCAAACGTGATCAATATGATCCTAAGATGAACTAAAAATCATAAGATGATCCGAAGATGTCTAATACAATAGTAAAAAGTCCTATTTATACTAAACTAGTTACTAGGGTTTACAGAAGTAAGTAATTAATGCATAAATCCACTTCCAGGGCCCACTTGGTGTGTGCTTAGGCTGAGCTTGAATTTTACACGTGGAGAGGTCATTCTTGGAGTTGAACGCCAGTTTGTAACGTGTTTCTGGCGTTTAACTCTGGTTCGTGACGTGTTTCTGGCGTTTAACTCCAGACTGCAGCGTAGAACTGGCGTTCAACGCCCTTTTGTGTCATCTAAACTCGACCAAAGTATGAACTATTATATATTTCTGGAAAGCCTTGGATGTCTACTTTCCAACACAATTGGAAGCGTGCCATTTTGAGTTCTGTAGCTCCAGAAAATCCATTTTGAGTGTAGGGAGGTCAGAATCCAACAGCATCAGCAGTCCTTCTTCTACCTCTGAATCTGATTTTTTCTCAAGTCCCTCAATTTCAGCCAGAAAATACCTGAAATCACAGAAAAACACACAAACTCATAGTAAAGTCCAGAAATGTAAATTTAACATAAAAACTAATAAAAACATCCCTAAAGGTAACTAGATCCTACTAAAAACATACTAAAAACAATGCCAAAAAGCGTATAAATTATCCGCTCATCAGCAGGCCATTACCAGCACAGACAGAGAAGGATCAACCATTTCCAGACAGTAAGAATAGAGCAATTATCAGACCTAAATCCACTAACCACATCCTAACTACCTAACCACCTAAAATCAACTAAGAACATGCATCTCTAACTATCCTAATTCGAACAAAATTCAAACTAAGCTAACTAACTTAATTGATAAGAAGAAGAATTGAAATGCAGAGATGGAAGCAGGGGAACCTGGGAGGTGTAGTAGCAGAATTGGAAAGGAAGGGAAAGGGTAGTGCTGCCCAGAGATGGCGGCGGCACGGCAGCACAGTGGTGTCTGTGGCGGTGCTTGGTGAAGGCGAGAAGGAGGAGTAGAAGAAGAAGAAGAGAGAAAGGAGAGGGACGGGTAGTCGGCGGTGGCTCGGGGTCGCCGGTGGTGAGCGACGGTGTGAGGGTGATGGTGCTGAGTAGGAAAGTTTTAATGGAGGGAGGAGGAGAGGAGAAAGAGACGTGGAGGGAACAGGAGAAGAGGGGGCACGCGAGGGGGTAGGGTTCTCACGTCTGGGGTTAATGAAATCAAATCCACGCGTACGCGTAGATCACGCTTGATCATGGACGAGAGAAAAATGCATCGACGCGTACGCGTCATAGACGCGAACGCATGAAGGGAGTTTAATGAAGATGACGCGTACGCACGCGTACGTGTCGGCCGAAATTGTGCTAAACGCACGATTCCAGTATCGTTTTTGCGCAACTCTCTGTTCAGATTGAAGGGGGCTAGATTTTCATGCGACGCGTGCGCGTCGCGCACGCCTACGCGTGGTGTGCCAAAATTGAAGTTGACGCGAATGCATCATGGACGTGTGCGCATGGTTCAAATTATGCTTGTTGCACACCAGCCGCACGATTCCATCACAACTTTCTGTTCGTTGGATGGGAGAACCAAATTAGTAAGCGACGCCCACGCGTGGCCTACGCACACGCGTGGTGTGTTTTTTTTTTTTTTTATGGCATCATGGACGTGTGCGCATGGTTCAAATTATGCTTGTTGCACACCAGCCGCACGATTCCATCACAACTTTCTGTTCGTTGGATGGGAGAACCAAATTAGTAAGCGACGCCCACGCGTGGCCTACGCACACGCGTGGTGTGTTTTTTTTTTTTTTTAGAATGCGGAATGCAGAATGCAGAATGCAGATGATTATGCAGAAATTATGAATGAACACTAATAAAAATAAAATAAAATAAACTAAGAATAAAAAGGGACAATCATACTATGGTGGGTTGTCTCCCACTTAGCACTTTTATTTACTGTCCTTAAGTTGGACATTTGGTGAGCTCCGTGTCATGGTGGCCTGTGCTTGAACTCATCCTGAAACTCCCACCAATGCTTGGACTTCCAATAAGCTTTAACATCTCTAAATAAATTCGCTAAGCCTTGATTAAGATCTCCACAAGCCTTGGGCTCCCAAAATTGATCCTCTTGTATGCCCGGATCCCAGATCTTGTATCTACACCCGTCTTTAAGTGGATCATCATGATTTCATCCAGGTGGTTTAGCCTTGGAATTCTCGTTTAAGCATCCAAACAGTTTCCTAGACCCATTCAATCGAGCTCGACACCAATTCTTGCACTTCAAATTTGAGCATGCAACCATATTGAACCTTGCATGACAACTCCTACCACTAACCATCTCCCTCTTACTCTTAAAGCCACAAAGAGCTCTGAGTTGACCATCCGTCTCAAGGAAACCATATTCAAGTGGGAAAGTAAAGATTAAGGATAAGGATTTTACCCACTTGAATGTTGTATTGGATGGTAATGGCTTTGGGAGAGGTGTTTCCAATGGTCTTGCAAGCTCCACTCCCTTGTGCTCTTCTTTGAATTCTTCCACCTCCTTGCAAACCTCTTCAACTTCAACCGCGCCCTGATCAAAATCTTCTAATTCTTCCTCATCACTCAAGTCATAAGTTGGAGGTTGAGAAAATTCTACCTCCACATCATCTTCAGATTCACTTGGAGAAAGTTCTCCAAACTCAAGGGGTTCAATTGCGGATGCAAGTTTATCACTAGGAGGGCTTGATTCATGATCATCATCACCAAGAGAACTTGCTTATTGATCTGTTCCATCCAATTCCTCATAAGGAACATGCCTTTGAGGTTGTGCACTACCCTCCTCAACATCAAATTCAAACTTCTTAGCGGAATTCTCTATAACTCTCAATTCCCATGGAGGTTCAGCATCTCCTAGGTCTTCAACCACTTCTTCTTCTTCTTCTTCGATAATTACGGCTTCCTCCAATTGCTCTAATACAAAATCGAACTCCTCCTTGATGTCTTTTCTCACCAATTCTTTAGCTACTTTTCATCTTCAAGGGTCTCTACTTCCACATTTTGGGCCTCCTCGTGCTTCTTTTGAAGTGTGGGTACGTGAACCCGATCCATTAAGTCCCTAAGCCGATCCTTCTCTCTTGTTCCGTGTCAATAGCATAATTGGGATCATGTTGCTCTTGGATTGATGCATCCATACGGGATATAAGAGTTTGGAGAGTAGAGGTGAGACTAGTGAGAGTAGAAGTAAGTGTGGTTTGAAGTTGTATTTGCCCTTGGCGAATAACACTAAGGGTGTTGCTATCCAGTTGAGGTTGGGATGGATAGAAGGGTTTATTATTTTGGAGAAAAGGTTCATAGTAGGAAGGTGGTTCTTCTTGGTAAGGGCATGGAGATGGTGAATATGGAGGTGGTGGTTCATGAGAGTAATTATTTTGGAGTTGGGGTGGTTCTATGTATGGTTCGTATGGTGGTTGGAATGATGGATAAGGGTTAGGGTCATATGGGGGTGAATGGTGGAAATGGGCTTGTGAGTATGGTGGTTCAAAGCTATATTGAGGAGGGGGTTCATAGGTATATTGTGGTGGGTGTTGATTGTCACGAAGAGGTCCACCATAACCATTGTCTTGGTAAGCATCATAGAATGGTTGTTGATAATACCTTGGAGGTGGTTGTTGCCAAGAGGGTTGATCAAATCCTTGTGGCTACTCCCATCTTTGATTGTTCCATCCTTGATCCGAGCTCTCATTGTAATCTCCTCTTCCTACAACATGATTGTAACCAAACTCATAGCCAAATGGGTAAGAATTCATAGTAGCAAGAGAAATAAAAACTAATAAAAATTAATGAAAAATAAACTCCTAAAACTAGAAACACTAACAAAGAAATGAAAAAACAAAATTATTCACAATATTCACAATAACCAATAATAAGGCACACGTTTGCATTTCACCGGCAACAGCGCCATTTTGATGAACGGATTCTCGTCGGTAAAAATTTTCGTTGCAAGTATAGTTTCTAAACCAACAAACAATTCTTTCAGACAAAAATTTAGTTGTCACAAGTAACAAACCCCTAAAATTATAAACCGAAGTATTTAAACCTCGGGTCGTCTCTCAAGGAATTACAGGGAAGTGTAGTTATTATTGGTTATGAAAAAGTATCTTTTTGGGTTTTTGAATAAGGAACAAGAAAAGTAAATTGCAAGAAATTAAATTAATGACCAAGAAAACTTTTGGCAAGGTATAAGAACTAGACGTCCTATCCTAGTTATCCTTATCAATTGTGAAGAGAATTGTCCATTGCTCCCACTTAGTTAACCTCTAACTATGGAGGAAAGTCAAGTGGATGAATCAATTTGATTTCTCGAGTCCTAGTCAACTCCCAAGGAAAGACTAGCTTTAGAGGGATCCAAATCAACTAGCAACTTTCAATGATCAATCAACAAAGTAGTTTGATAACTCAAGAGTCTCTAATTACTCAACCAAAGCCAAGAGGAGAGAAATTTACACTAAAATCCAACCAAGCATTTTATTAAACACTTGGTAGGCACAACATAAAAACACAGAAAAGCAATAAGAGATAATAAAATCCAAATAATCAATTGCAAGCATCAAGAACATAAATTGAAGAAAGCAATCATAAATATGAAATACCTCAAATTACATTAAATAGAAAATCAAATCTAACATGAGAATTCATAAACTAAAGTGGATAAAATAAATAAATCATCAAGAGAAGAGAACTAAAGTGCTAGAATAAATAAGAGTAGAAGAGAAACTAAGTTGAAATAGAGTAGAAATCTAAAATTAAAAATAGCTAAACCTAAGAATCCTAAAACCTAGAGAGAGGAGAGAGCCTCCCTCTCTAGAAACTACATCTAAAACCTAAAATTATGTGAATGAAAGTTGTGTGAACGAACGAATGATTCCCCTACTCTGCAGCCTCTATTCTGTGTTCTCGGGCTTGGAACTGGGCCAAAAAGGAGCCCAGAAATTGCCCCCGGCGCTTTCTACAATTTCTGCACATGGCGCATGTCACACATACGCGTAAGTCACGCGTACGCGTCATTTGGAAAAATTCCTTGTCACGCGTACGCGTCGTCCACGCGTACGCGTCACTGCCAGCTTCTCAAAACTTCATTTTCTCGCGTTCTTTCCTCTTTTGCATGCTTCCTTTCCATCCTCTAAGTCATTCCTGTCCTATAAAGCCTGAGAACACTTATGACACAGATCACGGTATCGAATGTTAATAAAGGGTAATTAAAATTGACAGTTTAAAGGCCCAAGAAACATGTTTTCAACTATATCACAGAATTAGGAAAGATTTGTAAAACCATGCAAATTGTATGAATAAGTGAGCAAAGAATTGATAAAAACCACTCAAATTAGCACAAGATAAACTATAAAATAGTGGTTTATCAGTAGGGTTCAAATGAATGGGTGGTAATTGGTGGAAAATTTTGAATTTGAAGTGGGTGGATGTTGGTGGGAGTTATGATGGTTTTGGAAAGAGATATGGATGTGATTGGTTTAGGGTTTATGGGGAAGAGTGTGTGGGGAAGAGTGAAAGTAGAAGAGAGAAGAAGGTGGGGTAGGTGGAGATTCTATGGGACCCACTGGTCCTGAGAGGCTAGGAAATTCGAATTCCCTGCCCCCTTGTGGGAGTTGAATGCCTAGCTCCTGCTCCTGAACACCAGCTTCATGCTCCTCATAGGGTGTTGAACGCCAATAGAAGACCTCCTTCCTGGCGTTCAATGCCAAAGAGTGAAAGTAAGAGAGAGAAGAAGGTTGGGTAGGTTTCTCATAAGTATAATACTGTTGTGGTTAATTGCAATTGTTTCTTAGGCCCAACATTCAAAGAAGCTAAGCAAAGGCAAGCAGAAGAAGGCAAGTGGAAAGCTGCTTCAACAACACAGCCACCAACTTCAACACAGTCCAACTCTACAACACAGCCAAAAAAGCCTAGAGGCAGGCCCAAGGGAACCACTAAGCTCAACTATTTAGCCCAACATGATCTACAACCCAAGAAGCTTTCCAGCCCAATAAGTTTAGCACCTCCTTCATCCTTAGTATAGCCAACCACCAGAACTCTTCCAGCATCTCAGCCAACCCTTGCCACATCTCAAGCCAACCTGTTGGACACTTCTCTGTCCGGCTTTCTAAGCACCTCACGTTTCTCCAAAGAAACTGAAGTTAATGGCAAAGTTGCCTCCAAGAAGATGGGGATTACTTTAGGAAAATAGAAAACTTAGCATCATATTGTCATATTTCTATACAATGCATCTTGGTTTATTTTGAGTTAAGTTTGTGTTAAGGTTCTAGTAATGTCAGTGTGGACTTGTTAGCTACTTTTTGTTGCTTATATTTTGCCTATGTGCTACTAACTTTTGTACTGAATTATTGGCTTGGACCAGCCAACCCTTTTGTTTTTGAGTTTATTTTGAGTTAAGTTTCTTTTAAGGTTCTAGTAATGTGAAACACTATGTTTATTATGTATGTTATTCTGACATTTACCTTGTTGAGTTAAGTTTGTCTTTGTTTCATGTTTATGACATTGTTATGGAATTGTTTAGTAATGGAACCCATGTAATTGCCAAGCAAAATTCCACTCTCATTTCAGAAACCAACCAGGCTTACATAATAGTCATTTATACATGTTGAAACAGATTCAACAGAACAGATTCAGAGAACCCACCTAATAAATAAACCTTAGCCCAATTTACCTACAATAACAACAACAGCAGCATACTCCTACACACTTTTCATACCAGGTTCAATGGAATTACACACTGTTGCCTTGCTTTAGAAAAATTCTGCAGCAGCAAATACACAAACCCAACCCACCCGAAAAACTCTAACACAGCAACGACCTTCAGCTTCCACTCTGCCGCTTTCGTTCTTGATTTCAGCGAGCAAACCTTCCTTCTTATTCTAGCAATTTCTGAGTGTTCCACCTCTGTCTCTGGATCTGCCCAATGAAAGAAATTGCAGCCTTGTTGCACATGCACATACCCACCGTCTTCACTCTCCATTCCATCACCCAAATGACTCAATTCAAAGGAAAAGAAAAAAACAAACCTCAAAGTAGACACAGCCCCAGAATCTGTGACCTGAGTTCTCCTTAGTCCCCGAGGTTCGCAACACCAGCTTTTCACCATGGGAACAAGGTAGCAACCTACCATGCGATGAAGATCTACTTTGAGACGAGGTTGAGCTTTGGGCAGCCATGGCATTCTCCCTCTAAGAGGTCGACGATGGTGGAATCTGCAATAGTGGCTTTCATATTACTTTACCCTTTTTTCCTTTCAATTGAATATATATTTATAATGCTTTTCCCTTTTTTATTATATATATATTTATAATGATTTTCTGTTGTCATAACTACCGATAATGAACGAAAGGTCATTTATGTCCGAAAAAATTAAAAAGGACGATTTTAAATTTAAATACGACATTAAGGATGATTCTAAATTAAAAATTACATCAGGGACGGTTTTGATTCTGACCCCTCAATGTTAGGGACCAAAATAATATTTATCCCTATCTTTAACTTGAATAAAAGTCATGAACCCAAGTTGGCAAATACAAATGCCACAAAGAAAAAAAATTAAAGGAATTCAAATACAATAATTTATAGTCTAGGACAATTGCATACATAAAACTAGCAAAGATAAAAACTTTACACGCCAAGTTCTCTCTATATTTTCCACATTTCAGTTGCTAGGTCCTTGATAAACCGATATTTTATGATATAATTTGTGCCTAATTTAAGTGATTTATTCAATCCTTCACTCACTTATTCATATAAATTGCATGGTTTTACTTTTCCTTCCTTATTATGTGATGTATGTGAAAAACATGTTTTCTATGCTTTAAAAATAATTATTTTTAATTACCCTTTACTTCCATTCGATGCCGTGATTCGTGTGTTGAGTAGTTTCAGATCTTCTAAGGCAGGAATGACTTAAAGGATGGAAAGAAAACATACAAAATTGGAAGGACAGCATAAAATGGAGTTTTTGAAGAAACTGGCAGTGACGCGATCACATGAGCGACGCGGCCGCATGCCAACGCGAAATGGTAGTGACGCGATCGCGTGATTGACGCGATCGCGCGCCTCAAGCGAAACGCATGTGACGCGGACGCATGACTGAAGCGACCGCGTGATAAGAAAAACTCCAAATGACGCGACCGCGTGACCCACGCGGACGCGTGACAGAGGCCACGCACCAGAAAATACAGAAAACGCTCCCAGTGATTTCTGAAGCCCTTTTTGGCCCAAATCCAAGTCTAGAAGGCATAGATCAGAGGTTATGAAGTGCGGGAATGCATCCATTGAGAAGAGAGTCTCCAATTAATTAGTATTCATGAATTAGATGTAGTTTTGAGGGAGAGGTTCTCTCCTCTCTCTTTTAGGATTTAGAATTAGGATTTCTTTTGCTTTTAGGATTATCTCTTTTTATCAGGTTAAACATTCCTTTTTATTTATCATCTCAATTTAGTTTATGAATTCTTCCATGTTACAGATTACTCTTTGAATTAATGTTATTTGAGGTATTTCAGTTTATTATTGCTCTCTTTTATTTATGTTACTGTTGCTTCCAATCTGAAGACATTTTTATTCCAGTAGATTTACTTTTTCCCTTTTGGTCTTGGTTAAGAAATCAGTAACTCAGGAGTTATCAAACTCAACGTGATTGATAATCGTTATCTTTGCTAATTGAATTGAACTTCAATAATTCCAATCTTTCTCTAGTAATTAACTAGGATTTGAAGATCAACTTAATTAGTCACTTGACCTTCCCTTGCTCTAGTAAAGGTTAACTAAGTGGAATTAAGATTCAATCTTCATCATCATTGATAAGAATAACTAGGATAGGACTTCTAATTTCTCATACCTTACCAAAAGTACGTTTTACAGTTATTTATTTACTTTACAGTCTTTTACTTATTTTAATTGCAATTTAAATTACTTGTTCCTCATCTTCAAAACCCCGATTTACAATCTTCATAACCAATAGTAAGAACATACTTCCCTGCAGTTCCTTGAGAAGAGGACCCGAGGTTAAATACTTCGGTTATCAATTTATTAAGGGGTTTGTTACTTGTGACAACCAAAACGTTTGTAAGAAAGGTTGATTGCTTGGTTTAGTAACTATACTTGCAACGAGAGTTTACTATAACTTCTAAACCATCAATCTTCAGTTCTTTCAAAATGGCGCCGTTGCCGGGGAACTGCAATCGTGTGCCTTATTATTAGTTATTGTAAATATTTCTCTTTTACTTGTTTATTTATTCTTATTTTCTCCTTTTATTTTTTATTAGCTACTATGAATTCTCACCCCCCTTGCTTTGAGTTTGGTTCTAATATTGTTGAAAGGAGTGAAAGTTATAACAGGAACATGCATCAAGGTCAGAGCAATCAAAGATGGATGGAGCCAAGAGGATCTGATCAACCCTTTAGGCAACAACACCCTCCAAGATATCCTGGACAAAGACCATTCTACAATGCATACCAAGCCAATAGACATGGTGGACAACCTTGTAGTTACCAACAAGCCCCACCCTGTGCTTATAGGCCATCCTCTCAAGCTCCTTTTCACCATTCACCACCATATGATCCTCATTTACCCCAATTCTAATCCAATTACTCCCAAACACCACCACTTCCCCATGTACCACGTCCAAATCCATCACCCCGAGAATCAGAGGTTCGCCTCAAGGAAACAGTAGATCAACTTCAAACAACCCTTCATCAATTGGAGCAAGCTGTAAGTCAATTATCTTCTAGACGTTCGAACATTCAAGGAGCTCCCACAGCCCCATGTGGACAATCTAAAGAACAGCGTAGCATGAAGGAGATACTAGAAACTCTAGTGGACAGAACAGGGCATGACTTCGTACTGGAACAAGTAGAGGAAGCTGTCATTGTAAAAGAAGAAGAGTTGGTTGAAGACTTAAGAGACGCTGAACTTCCATGAGAATCCAGAATTGTGGAAAATTCTGTAAAGGACGTTACAATTGATGCTAAGGAGGATAGTGCACAACTCCCAAAGCAAGTCTTTTATGAAGAATTAGACGGAATAATCCAAGAAGCAAGTTTCCTTGATGATGATAATCTCAAGTCAAGTTCTCCCAGTAATGAACTTGCATCAGCAAGTGAATTCTCTGAGATCGAAGAATCTTCCCCAAGTGAATACGAAGATGATGCGGAGGTAGATTTCTCTCAACCTCCCGTTTATGACTTAAGTGACGAGGAAGACATAGAAAGCTTTGATCAGGACATGGATGCATTTGAAGAAGTCTGCAAGGAAGTGAAAAAATTCACCATAAAGCACAAGGGAGTAGAACTTACAGAACCACTGGAAACACCTATCCCAAGGCCATTACCACCCAATACAAGCTTCAAGTGGGTATAATCCTTAACCTTTAGCTTTATTTTCCCACTTGAATATGGTTTGCTTAAAACAGATGGCCAGCTTAGAGCTCTCTGAGACTTTAAGAGTAAGAGGGAAATGGCTCGTACTCAGAGCTGGTGCACAAGGTTCAATAAGGTTCCACGCTTCAACTCGAAGTGCACGGATTGGCATCATGATCAATCAAATGGATCTAGGAAAACGTTTGGTCACCATGGTGAGAATCTACTTTCTAAACCGCACGGATGGAAAAATATGGATCAAGACGAAGGCGGATTTAAAAGCAAAGTTTGGGATCCTGGAATCTATTCTGACATTCGTCACCCCGAGAGCCTCACAATCTGCTTGAAGATACTCAACAGCATTACATGCCTAGTTTGGGACCCCGGAGGCTGTTGGCATTCCAAACATTGGTGGAGATTTCTGGACGAATTTAAGCGCAAGCCGTCAAAACAGGAAGCTCATCCAATGTCCAACTTAAGGACTTTAACTAAAAGTGCTAGGTGGGAGACAACTCACCATGGTATGGTCGTTTCTTTTTCAGTTTTATTTCGTGTTAGTTATTTTTGTTTTTCCTTTTCAATTGAACCTGAATATTATTCATTCGTATTGCATACTGCATACTTGCATACCTGCATAAAAAAAAGAGAGAGTAGGCGTGCGACGCGACCGCATCACTCATGCGATCGCGTCAGTTGCGAAAAATAACCCCCCCACGCGTCCGCGTCATTCACGCGGCCGCGTGATCTGGAAATCGGCATGAGGATCTAACGCCCAGAAAATTGGGCTGGAATCGTGCGGCTATTGTGCGTTTCGCACAAATGACCCACGCGGTCGCGTCCCTGATGCGATCGCGTCACCTGCCCAACACCAATCCCACGCGACAGCGTGAGCGACGCGATTGCATCGCCTGGACTGCACAACACCCCAAAGGAGACAAAGAGTTGTGCTAAAACGACGCTGGAATTGTGCGTTTAGCACAATTTCCAGCGACGCGGTCGCATGCCTCACGCGACCGCGTCATTCACTCTTTTACCCATTCCATGCGATCGCATCACTCACGCGATCGTGTCAACCCCCATTCCACCCCAGCCACGCGACCGCGTGCCCCATGCGATCGCGTGGATTCAAATTTATTAACCCCCTGTGACGCGAACCCTACCCCATCGCGCCCCCCCAACCCCTTCTTCTTCCTCCTCTCTGCAACCTTTGCTGCTCCTCCACCACCCGCGCCACCCTACACCACCGCAAGCAGCACCACCACCCATGCCCCCCTTCCCTTCCTTCCTCCTTAACCCCTACCCCCATTACCCTACCCGAAACCCCCTGCCTCCGAACAACCACCGCCGCGCCAACCACCCTCAATCACCGCGTCAGCCGCCACCATCACCATCCCCCAGCCATCTCTCCGCCCCACTTTCATTCATACGCCTACCAGGTTCCGCCGAATGCCACCCTTCTTTCAATTCTCCGTTAATTACATATTTTTCTATTTATGTTCATAATTAGGCTAGTTAGATATGCATGTTGTAGTGGATTCTAGGTGGTTAGCTAGCCTAGGATGTGGTTAGTGGATTTAGGCCTGATTAATTGCGCTATTCGTGCTTCTTGTTTTATAATTTTCGCAATTCTGCTGTTGCTGTGATGTTAGTATTGTTCATATGCTGTTCGTACTGTTCATGCTGCTATTGCGAATGTTCTTTCTTGTTCATACCTAATTGCAGTTTGTTTTAATTCATATGAACTGTCCTGCTTACTGTTTATTTTCCGGGAACATCCATTTTTAGCCGGAATGCTGCCCAATTTTCTGTAAACTGTTTTGTTTCCATTCATGTCTTGGTTTTGGCACTTTGAACTCTGCTTTACTCTGCTTTTACCAAAACCAATTCATGAATACCAGGGCAAGCATTCTTATTCTTTTTGATTTCCTGGTTCATAATCTGCATTTTTAATGTTTAGCTTCCAATTTTTGATTCATCATCAACCTGATTCCCTTGTTTGGATATGAGTTAACTGTAGCTTCTAATTGAGAATGCTTATTACTTAGAAAATATTCATCATGCCACTTACTCTAACCCACTTTTTACTAATTCACTAATTTTAACCTCCTAAACTCTTTTTTCATTCCTAACCAACCTAACCTTTCAAAACATCTCTTCTGGTTTTTCACTATTATCTTTAACCTTCTAACCAAGGCATGATGATAATTTTTCCTAATTAACATGATTTCTAATACATTTTGGATTGTTAATTTTTTTTTCTCGGACTTTTAACCCCTATTTAATCCTTAATGCACATTTACTTAACTCATTTTCATTACTCCACTGCTCCTTTGCCACTATATGCTTATTTTGTGATTTGCATACTTGTTTTTCCTATTTTTATTATATCCTGGTTTTTTGTTTTTCAGGATGTCTAACACCCAAAGAAAAGGAAAGGAAAAGGCAACAACTGGAAAATGGAAAAGAGGAGAATCCTCCATGTCCATCCTGGACATCATGCATGATGACTCCTGGCGGGAGAAACACTTTACCCTGCAGAAAAAGGCTGACCAGCTACTCCCTGCTACTGATACTACGAGCTGAAGTATCCGGTGTTTGCAACCTCCAGGAACCTATACCTGGAGAGTGCTCTGAAGATCCTAGAAGAACTCCAGCAATACACCTCTGATCAGATAAAACAAAGAGGCTGGTTCTTCCTAGAGAGAAACCTGATTGAGGTCAATGCATCTTGGGTACGGGAACTTTACTGCAATTACTTCAAAACTTCCCTAGATGCAGTAAACCTAAGAGGGAAGCAGATACTGGTCACTGAAGAGGCCATTGAGGATGTTCTGAAGCTCCTGCCCAAACCTGATCAGCCATATGGTTATCAACAGGCTGAGGAAGACATGCGCTTCATGAAGTTTGACTGGGATGCCGTCAAGGCAAGGATCGCCCTTGACCCGACTGTTCCATGGGTCATGGGTCAGAACACCACCATGCCTAAGGGAATCAAGTGGATTTACTTAAATGATGAGGCTCGGCTATGGCATCAGATCCTAAGCAACTTTATTATGCCGAATACTCATGAGACAGAGCTACCTGTCGCTATGATCACCCTCCTATGGTGTGTGATGGAGGGTAAGGACCTGTACCTGCCACGCTTCATTCGGTACTACATGGCCAGGGTCCACGTCCGAGGCACTCTCCCCTTTTCATATCTAATTACACAGCTTGGCCGTCGAGCTGACGTGCCTTGGGAGGATGCTGATGAGAAGCCACCTGCTACAGAATGCAAGAAAATCATCCCTCACAGTAGGAACTTTCTGGCTTTGGGCTACAAATCCCCATTCCTCACTCCTACTGATGAGACAGCCACACCATCTGCTGGCCCCTCCTCCTCTACAGCTACCCCTGCTACCACCACTGCACCTCCACCTGCCTCAGAGCCAGTTTATCACTTAGTGCACCGCCTGTTTCAGCAGCTAGACCGGATGGAGCGCCGCAACCAGCGGCGATATGAGAGATCGCTGCGACGCTATACGCACCTAAAGCTGATGATCTGATCTGGCAGCGACATCTCCTCCGAGCCTGACACCCCATCAGAGCCATCTGAGGAGGAGGCGGATGATCACGAGGCAGAGACCCATCCACAGAGAGAGGCTGCGCAGGCAGGCACGGAGTAGGCTGCGCCCCAGCAGGAGGCCCCGCATCAGATTCAGGCTGCAGACCCAGAGGTTCCTATTCAGTCAGCACCTCCTCTGCAGCAGGCAGATCCTCAGACCACCACCACAGAGACTCCGGCTACCCATCCTTCCAGTGATGACACCCCTTCACACCTTGCTTGAGTGAGCATCAGGGACGATGCTTCATTTTAAGTGTGGGGAGGTCGCCATCTCTGGCGTATATTTTTTTGATGAACCACTACAGACTCTTTTTACTTTATTATTTTTCTGTATTTTTCTCTTTATTTTTATTTTTATTTTCTCAGTACTTATACATTCCTATTTTCATGTATTTTTACTATATTTCTGCATGTTGCACTTTAGTTCATATTTTAGCCATTTAGTTTAGTTGCAATTCTAACTTATTAGTTATAGAAAATGTGGATTAATTAGTATAGTTTACCCTTTTTAGTATAAGATAACTTAGTTTAAATTAAAAATATAAAAAGGAAGTAAACTAGAGACTTTAACAGAATAAAAATAACCCACACCTTATATGTATAGCATTACATGTTAGTTAGTTAACAACATTTTATCAAGGAGAAACACCAGAACTTTAAAGCCACCTTAAGATTTACATTGAGAATAATGGGAACTCTTAATTTTTACATGCTTGACATATATAACTGATATATGATTTTTGAGTTAGAGAACACACAGCCTATGAGTTTTGAGCTTAATTGCATGGTTACATTTAAACCATAACATTTTATTCCTGTGTGTTCCGCCCTTCTTATTTATTCTGGTGTTTTTTACTTTGTTTTAATCTATATGTCCGATTATAGAATATAGATACATACCAAGAAAGTGATTGAGGCCATTGTTCTAGCTCACTTATCCCAAATTAGCCTACATTTTACATCACCCTTGTTAGCCCCCTTGAGCCTTTAAATCTCCTCTTATTTTATAAACCACAATACTAGCCTTAAGCAGAAAAACAAAATAAAAATCTCAAGTTGAATCCTTGGTTAGCTTAAGATAGAAAGTGTGTATTGTTTAAGTGTGGGAAACCTATTGGGAACATGGATGATAAAAACAAAGGGTAGAAAGTTAAAAAGAATAAAATAATTCAAAATAAAATTTTGGGAAGCATGCTCATGTGAAATCAAAATAATTGAATTACTATGTGCATTAAAAAAAATAAAAAAATAATAAAAAATAATAATAAAATAAAAAATTTTTATTTTTCAGTATTTGAATAAAAGGGATACAAAAGAATTCCCCAAATGCAAAATAAAGCGATGCACATGGGATAAAAATAAATAAAAATTAAAATATGAGCATGTAACATAAAAAGTGGGAAAAATATGGGAAAATAGGTAAAGAAATTCTTGCTTTACAAAGTATGTATGTTAGGTGAGATCTTAGACTAATCAAGGATTCACTTATTAGCTCACTTAGCCTTATACATATACCCTTACCTTTACCTTGGCCCCATTACAACCTTAATTAAAGACCTCATGATTTTTGTATGCCTATATTCTATAATTGTTGATTGGTTAGATGAAGAACAAAGTTATAGAAAGTAAGGATAAAAAGAAGAATATAGTGATTAACCCAATAAACACTGAGTGACTAGAGAGTAAACACAAATTCCAGTGAGGATTCAATAGCTCATCAATATATATCTCTACTTAAATTATTAATTGTCTTGCAAAATTGTAAAATGTCTTTCTCTCCCATCTCAATTGTAAATGTACTTTATCACTATCTAAGGTTTGGCTATATATATAAGATTCCTTGAGAATGTGAATTAATTCAACTACATGTAAGCTTTATACACAAGGGAATAACAAATTAGAATTGCATGATTCATTTAGGTAGTTGCATTTAGAATAGATTACATTGCATGAGATTCCACCACTTCAACCTTGCCTTACTCTTTATCTTGGATTTAGCATGAGGACATGCTATTGTTTAAGTGTGGGGAGGTTGATAAACCCATATTTTATGATATACTTTGTGCCTAATTTAAGTGATTTATTCAATCCTTCACTCACTTATTCATATAAATTGCATGGTTTTACTTTCCCTTCCTTATTATGTGATATATGTGAAAAACATGTTTCCTATGCTTTAAAAATAATTATTTTTGAAGAAACTGGCAGTGACGCGATCGCATGAGCGACGCGGCCACATACCAGTGCGAAATGGTAGTGACGCGACCGCGTGATTGACGCGATCGCGCGCCTCAAGAGAAACGCATATGACGCGGACGCATGACTGAAGCGACCACGTGATAAGGAAAACTCCAAATGACGCGACCGCATGACCCACGCGGACGCGTGACAGAGGCCATGCACCAGAAAATACAGAAAACACTCCCAGCAATTTCTGAAGCCCTTTTTGGCCCAAATCCAAGTCCAGAAGGCACAGATCAGAGGTTATGAAGTGGGGGAATGCATCCATTGAGAAGAGAGTCTCCAATTAATTAGTATTCATGAATTAGATGTAGTTTTGAGGGAGAGATTCTCTCCTCTCTCTTTTAGGATTTAGAATTAGGATTTCTTTTGCTTTTAGGATTATCTCTTTTTATCAGGTTAAACATTCTTTTTTATTTATCATCTCAATTTAGTTTATGAGTTCTTCCATGTTACAGATTACTCTTTGAATTAATGTTATTTGAGGTATTTCAGTTTATTATTGCTCTCTTTTATTTATGTTACTGTTGCTTCCAATCTGAAGACATTTTTATTCCAGTAGATTTACTTTTTCCCTTTTGGTCTTGGTTAAGAAATTAGTAACTCAGGAGTTATCAAACTCAACGTGATTGATAATCGTTATCTTTGCTAATTGAATTGAACTTCAATAATTCCAATCTTTCTCTAGGAATTAACTAGGATTTGAAGATCAACTTAATTAGTCACTTGACCTTCCCTTGCTCTAGTAAAGGTTAACTAACTGGAATTAAGATTCAATCTTCATCATCATTGATAAGAATAACTAGGATAGGATTTCTAATTTCTCATACCTTGCCAAAAGTGCGTTTTACAGTTATTTATTTACTTTACAGTCTTTTACTTATTTTAATTGCAATTTAAATTACTTGTTCCTCATCTTCAAAACCCCGATTTACAATCTTCATAACCAATAGTAAGAACATACTTCCCTGTAGTTCCTTGAGAAGACGACCCGAGGTTAAATACTTCGGTTATCAATTTATTAAGGGGTTTGTTACTTGTGACAACTAAAACGTTTGTAAGAAAGGTTAATTGCTTGGTTTAGTAACTATACTTGCAACGAGAGTTTACTATAACTTCTAAACCATCAATCTTCAGTTCTTTCAGTCCTCACGCCATTGAATCCACTCGTGGTTACTTTCCACATCAATTGTTTCGACTTCATCAACTTCATCAATCTTCTTCAGCTCATAAAATCTCCGTAGAAAACTATTTTAATAAGTAGTATATATATATTTCAAAAACATGAATATATATTAAAAGAGAAGAAGAAATCTTAGCTAGTTTCAGATCATGCATACCCAAAATAGAGAAAAGAAGAAAACCCAACTCATATGTGCTCAAAGAAAAAAAAATTAACTAATATTGCAATATATAAATATATAATACAAACAAAGGTGAAGGTTAATTGATGGTGAGATTTATTGTTGGTCTAGAATTTCTCAATAGAAAAAGAACTTCGTTGTAAGCAAAGTTCCAAACCAACTAATAACTCTCCATCAAAGTTTTAGTTTGTTTGTCACAAGTAAAAAACCCCAATAAAAACTGAGAGTATTTAAACCTCGGGTCGTCTCACAAGGAATTGCAATGAAGTGATCAATTATTGGCTATGAAGGAACAAGGGGGTTTGATTTGGTGATTGACAAGAAGAGTAAATAACAAGAAAGTAAATGACAATTAACTAATAAAAGAAAGAAAAAGAACTCTTGGCTAAGGCATGGAAATTGAGATCACCATCCTTGTCTAACAACCATATGTTGACAATTATGAGGGACCAACACATCAAGTCTACTTCTATGCTTGAAGTAAGTCAAATAGGCTTGATCAACATCAACCTATAAGTCTCAACCTAGCTCCTAATTAACTTAGTAGTAGGCTAGTGTTAATGGGTATCAAATTGACCACTAAGGGTTCTCAAATCACCAATTCAATGAGACCCAATGACTCAAGGTCACCCAATTCCCTTAGCCTAGGCCAAGAGTGTAGAAAATTACTCTAATACTAGTGGAAACATTTTATCAAACACCTAGAGTGCAATAAAAGTAAACATCACAAAATGCAAGAATTAATGAAACCCATAACTAAGACAAACAAGAAACCAACAATAGCAATTAAGATAAACATAAAAAGACATGAAAATATAAAATTGCATTAAAAGAAAATAAAAATCCAACAAGGGTTCATGAAAGTAAAAATGGCAAAATAAGGAAATTAACAAGGAATGCTAAGAAGATTGAGATAATAGAACAATAAAATATAAAAAGAGTTGAACTAAAAACAAGAATTAAAAGTTGAATCTAAGAAAATTGACTTAAACTACCCTAAATTCTAGAGAGAAGGGAGAGCTTCTCTCTCTAGAATTCTAACTTAAAACATGATGAAAACTAAACTATGACTACTCCCCCTCCCCCCCCCCCCCCCCCCCCCATTCCCTTCCAATTCTTGGGTTCAAAAACATTAGAAATGAGTTAGATTTGGGCCTCCTTCAACTCAGAAATTGCCCCCAGCGTATTGCCTTTAATGAAGTCACGTGCCGCTTGTCACGCGTACGCATAGGTCACGCGTACGCATCACTGGCAACTTTCCTTATCACGCGTACGCGTCGGTCACGCGTACGCGTTGCCTTGACAATTCCTTCCCACGTGCAAGCGTGGGCCACGTGCATGCGTCGCCAGATTACCAAAATCTCATTTCTTCATGAATTCTCTATTTTTGCATGCTTTTTCTTTATTTCTTCAATCCAATCTTTGCCTTCTAAATCTAAAATCACTTAACAAACATATCAAGGTATCAAATGGAATTAAAGTGAATTAAATTTAGCAATTTTAAAGCCTAAAAAGCATGTTTTCACTCTTAAGCACAAATTAGGAGAAATTCACAAAACCATGCTATTTCGTTGAATAAATGTGAGATAAGTTGATAAAATTCCCTGAATTCAACACAAGATAAACCACAAAATTGGGTTTTATCAAACCTCCCCACACTTAAACTAAGCATGTCCTCATGCTAAACCAAGAAAGACAAGAAATGGGGTATGAACATTTATTCAATGCGAATAAACTATATGTACTTATCTATATGAATGCAACTAAATGTAAGATGCTTCTACCTACTTGGTTAAAAGTAAATCAATCTCCAAGAACACATATGAACATGTAGGGCTAACGTAGTATGATGATTCATGAATTCCACCAATTCAAATATCAAAATGAAGTTCAAATAGACTTGCAAGAAGAAAGCTCATGAAAGCCGGGAACAAGGAATTGAGCATCAAACCCTCACCGGAAGTGTATCCGCTCTAGTCGCTCAAGTGTATAGGGTTGATTCACTCAATACTCCTCTAATCATTCTTTCCGAGATTTATTTTTCATCTAACAATCAACAATTATTCAATGCATGTATACATTTATCATGAGGACTTATTCATAGGTTGTAATGGGGCTAGGGTCAAGGTAAGGATATATATGGCTAAGTGAGCTTGAAATTTGCATCTTTGATTAACCTAAGCTCTCACCTAATACACATAACAACCTATATAATTCTAATACACCACCTAGCTACCCATGATTCCCACTTTTTTCCACATACTCATGCATTTTCTTCAATTCACATTCCATATGCATTGTTATTATTACCTTACTTTGGGGCATTTTGTCCTATTTTTATTTCTTTCTTTTTCTTTTCTTTTCTTCTTCTTTTTTTATATATATATTTTTTATTCTTTTCTTTTCTTTTTCTCATTTTCATTTTATTTTTTTTCAAACTAACATATATACAAGAGTGTCAATGTATATGGTTTAAACATTTAATGCATGAGTATGTACCCAATTCCTAGAATCTTCAATAAAAATACAAAATACACTTTTACCTCAACCAATGTTTTCAGGTTTCCCACACTTAATTGATACACACTCTCACTAGCCTAAGCTAATCAAAGATCCAAATTAGAGGATATTTATTATTTTCCGCTTTGAGGCTAGTAATGTGCTAAATTAAAGAACAAAAGGGGTTTAACATAGGCTCAAAGTGGCTAACAAAGGTGGATAAAAGGGTAAGACCATTTGGGTAAGTGAGCTATTTGAAATGAGGGCCTCAATCATATAAATGCATTCATACACAAAATAATGGACATAAAGAATCAAATAAATCAAAGATTACAATCATAGAAAGAGAATAATACACACAAGAATGAATATAGTGGATATATGATGTAACCACACAATCAGGCTCAAAACTCACATGCTTATGTGTTCTTAGCTCAAAAACCATGTTCTAAAATTAATTTCTTCAAGCAAGTTCAACACAAAAAAAATTTTATTCAAATTAGTAGGGTGCGCTAAAACGGTTTTCTTGGAAAAGAAATCACCACATCAACCAAATAGTCCTAATAAAAAAAATGATAAAATATGTACACACTCTAACTATCATGCAACCTATCATGTAATGCAACAACTAACTAACAGAGACGATTAAGAATTGGTGTTGAAAAAGGAAATAGTTACCCATGGAAGTCGGTCCTCGACCTCCTCACACTTAAAGATTGCACCGTCATCGGTGCATGCAAAGAAGAGCAAGGTGGACGGGTTGCTACAAATGATGAGCTCTTTCAAAAGGTTGTGTAGAAGGACTTGCTTGTTACCCCATTTAGAAGCTTTTCTATTTCCCTCTTGGTGGCCAGCCTGAAAGGAGAGAAAAAGAAAGAAGAATAAGCCCATAAGCAAAGATCTCAAAGCAAATAGAATATAGGTGGGGGCTAATGCCAAATAAAAGTGGGATTCTCGCCTACATGGTAGCTGCAACATGTAAGTGAGAAAACAATATGAGCTAAGGCATATCAACTAATACTTGATGCAAGAGTAAAGTCAAAGCATAAGTAAATGACATGAAGAGAACTTGGAGCATCAATTTCAAACAAGAATTGACACAAACAAGATTAGTGATAAGCATTGAAGATTTCGGTCCCATCCTAACTCAATGATAATGAAGCACAAAAACAAAGAATAATGAGTTAGAAGGGACTAAAGCACTAATCTTGCGTGTGAGGCAAAATTTTAAGTAAGAAAAAGTGGGTTATAAGAGACAATGCAAGTTTATATCAATGCACAAAGGATGCAAGAGTCATCAAAGATTAAGCATTGACCTAAAAATTTCATCACCCAATCAATATCAAACAAGTCAAGAAGCACCAAAATGATCCAAGAAATTCTCAACAGTTGAGTAGGAAAATTCAACACCAATGTTAAAATAACAAACTTACAAAAAAAATAAGAACAAACTACAAGAACAAAATTAAAATGCAATGAATGAAAGTATGCAAATGTAATAAACAAAAGAAAATAAAAGATGAGAAAAATAAGAAGTGAAATTTTAAAAAGAGGGAGAAGGAGAAGTGGAGAAAAATGATTGAAAAATATTGAGAGAAGTGAAAAGAAGAGAGATAAAAGAAATGGGAAAAGGAAAAAAAAAATAAAAGAAGAAAGGATAAAGAAGAAAGAAGAAAAAAGGAGAGAAGAAAGGAAAAGAAAACAGGGTAAAACAGGGCGCAAAGGCGCCGCGCGCATGAGCGACGCGTGCGCGTGAAAAGCAGGAGGGGCAAGTGACGCGTAAGCGTCGACCACGCGTATGCGTGGTAAGCAGAAAAGAGAAGGTGACGCGTACATGTCAGTCATGCGTACGCGTGGGGCCAAATCGTGCTATTCGCACAAAAGCCCCACAACTCCAGCACAACTCTCTGGTTTTTGTACCAGGAGTTCCAACATCAGCATACGACGCGTGCGCGTCATCCACGCTCACGCATGGAGCGCATTTTTTTTAAGAAACCTAAAAACAGAATTAAACACTCTCCTAACCTGTAAACACTCTAAACTAACCAAAATTCAAATCTAACTAAAAATCTTTTAATTTTCGAAAATTTTTTTCTAAGACAATGCAAACAAAACTTGCACTTCAAGCAAAATGCAATTCAAAAACAACTATTATAATCAAAACATGAATCTAATGAGCAACCTAGCAATCAAAGCAAGATATGCAAAATTATGAAAAGAAGAAAACTCCTAACAATAGCAACTCAATTCATTCATTAATTATATATACAAGAGAATGGAAAGAGTTTACTATGGTGGGGTGTCTCCCACCTAGCACTTTTATTCATTATCCTTAAGTTGGACAATTGGGAGGCTGCTTGTCAAGGTGGTTTATGCTTGTACTCATCCTTGAGCTTCTAAGGATGCTTGCTCCTCAAACAGTTGTCAGAATTTCCAACCTACTTCACCAAGTTTGGGTGAAGTTCTTCACAAGACATGAGCTCCCAAAATTGGCATTCATGTTGTGATCCAGGATCCCATGTCTTATTTTCACACCCGTCTTCTAATTGATCATCATTGTTATATTGGGTGGTAGACACATAGAATTCTCATTGGAGCACCAACTTCTCCTCCAAGACCCATATAATTTAGCATTCCTCCAACCATGGTACATATGCCTTGAGGGTTCAACCTTAATGAGCATAACATCATTTTTCCAACCACTACATAATTCTCTCTTACTCTTCAATCCACAAAGAACTCTAAGTTGCCCATCTGTTTCAAGCAAACCATATTCAAGTGGAAAAGTAAAGCTTAGGAATAAGAATTTTACCCACTTGAATTTTATGTTAGATGGTGACTTAGGAAAGGAGGTCTCCAACAACTTGGGCAAAGCAATTTTCACTCCCTTGTGCTCTTATTGGATGACATCCACCTCTTTACAAGCTTTCTCAACTTCAATTCCTTGTTCACCAACTCTTTCTATACATCCCTCATTGCTCAAGCCATGTGTCGGAGGTTGTGCACGGTCCTCCTTGTCATCAATTTCATAACACAATGAGGGAAGTTCAACAATTTTAAAAGACACATTGGTTGGTGTGGAATCATCTTCAATGATGGAGCTTGCTTCTTGCTCAACCTCTTCCAATCTTTCATCATCCAAAATATGCCTAGGAGGTTGTACATTATCTTCCTCAACATCATCTTCAAGTTCAATGGAAGAAGGTTCAACAACTTCCACAAAATCATCAACAACATCACTTGGTGTGGAAGTGTTCTCAAGCTTGAAATCCACCTCTTGTTCAACTTCACCTAGGTCTTCAACCACTTCTTCTTCATCCACAATTTTCATCATTTTCACTTGTTGCACAACACACTCTATTTTCTTGTCCTCATGTTGGGATTCTAAACTATCCTACATGCTCCACTCTTCGGTTGATTTCTCACATTCATCCGTGGAGATACCTTGTTTACGCCCATGAGTCCAAGTTGGCTTTAATTTTGGCAAGGTTAGCCTCGATAGCTTCATACATCTTCTGGGCTTTCTGTTGCTCCTTTTGACGGATGATTGCTTGAAGCCGGTCCATTGCTTCATTGAAACGATCCCTTGACTCTTGTTCCACTTGGCTAGCATAAGTAGGATCATGTTGCTCTTGGACTAATGGATGTGGATATTCTTCCATAGAGGGTTATGGTGGAAAGATAAATTCATTATGTGGTTGGAGATTCTCATACATGGGAGGTGGTTCATCTTGATAATGGCAGGGAGGTGGTGGTTCTTGAGGGTATTGGTGGTGGAATTGAGGTGGTTCTATGTATGGTTTATATAGCTCATAAGGTGGTTGGTATGGTGGTCGGTGGATATAAATTAGGATCGTATGGAGGTATTTGGTGGTATGAGGCTTGTGAGTATGGTGGTTGAGGACTATATTGAGGAGGGGGTTCATAGGCACATGGTGGTTGTGGTTGATAACCACAAGGAGGTCCACCATAGCTATTGGATTGGTATGCATCATGGTATGGTTCTTGCTCATAGTGCATTGGAGGAGGTTGTTGCCAAGAGGGTTGATCAATTCTTTGAGGCTCCTCCCATCTTTGATTGTTCCATCCTTGATACATGTTCTCATTATAGTTTCCATCTCCTACAACATAGTTGTAACCGCACTCATAGCCAAAAGGGTGAGAATTCATAGTGGCAAATAGAAACAAAAGCTAACAAAAATAAGCAACAAAGTCCTAAACCTAACAAAAACTAACAAACAAGTAAAAGGCAAACATATTCACAATATTCACATATTCACAATAGCCAATAATATAACACCACTGTAATTCCCCAGAAATGGTGCCAAAAACTTGATGGTGAGATTTATTGTTGGTCTAGAATTTCTCAATACAAAAAGAACTTCGTTGTAAGCATAGTTCCAAACCAACTAATAACTCTCCATCAAAGTTTTAATTTATTTGTCACAAGTACAAACCTTAATAAAAACCGAGAGTATTTAAACCTCGGATCATCTCACAAGGAATTGCAATGAAGTGATCAATTATTGGCTATGAAGGAATAAGGGAGGTTTGATTTGGTGATTGACAGGAATAGTAAATAACAAGAAAGTAAATGATAATTAACTAATAAAGGAAAGGAAAATAACTCTTGGCTAAGGCATGGAAATTAAGGTCACCATCCTTGTCTAATGGTGCGGTATTTATAACCCACAAACTAACTGACAAGTGCACCCGGTCGTACCAAGTAATACCTCAGGTGAGTGAGGGTCGATCCCACAAGGATTGAAGGACTAAGCAACAATGGTTACTTGATTTACTTAGTTAGACAAACAGAAAAGAGTGTTTGAATATTCAAAGAGCATTAAACAGAAGACAGGGAAATGATTAATTTGGGAATAAAATATAGAGAAGGCAGTTAAGGGTTCAGAGTTATCTATTTTTCCGAATTAACTTTTCTTACTAAGTATTTTAGTCATATAGGATTTAATTTATGGCAAACTATATGTGACTAGACCCTAATTCCTTAGACCTTTCTAGTCTCCTCTAAAATTCATTAACTGCCAATTCCTTGGTCAATTAATTCCAATTAGAAGCTGCATGATCAAATTCCAGTTTATATGCCACAAAAACTCTAATTACTCAAAAATAAAAGGACTATATGTCACGTATCCTGTTAAATCCAGATAATTAAAATTTAGGAGAATGTGTTTTCAAGCTGTTGTTCAAGTAAAGAGCTTTTCCAAGTTATACAAGAATTCAAATAGAAAGAGGGTCATACTTCCGTTCCACCCAAATTCATAGATAAATAGCGAAAACAATTCTTAAATTGTAAATCCACACATGAATTAAAATAGGAAAAGCAATAAAATCAATCCATACAAATAGACAGAGCTCCTAACCTTAACAATGGAGGATTAGTTGCTCATGGTTCAGAGTAGAAAATAAGGATTGTAAATTGGAATGGAATAATGTTGTGTTGAAATCACCCTGTTGGAATCCCTTTTATATCTAATCCTAATAATTTAAAATCTATTATCTAAAACTAAAATCATATCTTTTCCTAAAAATAATATTTGAATTTAAATTTGAATTAATTAACAAGTCTTCAGTTGATGGGTGGGGACTACTTGTTTTGTCCATTCTGCAGCTTCTAATCTGTGTTTTCTGGGCTGGAAACTGGGTCAAAACAGCCCAGAAATCGCCCCCAGCATTTTTTTCTGCATTTTATGCACGTGGAACATGTCACGCGTACGCGTCGATGGTCCTTTCTGCGAGTCATGCGGACGCGTCAGGTACGCGCACGCGTCGCCGTGCAAATCTTCAAATCACGCGTACGCGTCAGTCACTTGCACGCGTCGCCATGGAAAGCTCCAAATCACGCGTACGCGTCAGTCACACGTACGTGTCGCTCCTCGCTGCCATCTCCTTTGATTCTTGTGCTGCATAGTTCAGAATGATTGGCATCCATAGGAACTCAGAATTCAGATAGTGTTATTGATTCTCCTAGTTCAGTATGTTGATTCTTGAGCACAGCTACTTTATGAGTCTTGGCCGTGACTCTAAGCATTTTGTTTTCCAGTATTATCACCGGATACATAAATGCCACAGACACATAACTGGGTGAACCTTTTCAGGTTGTGACTCAGCTTTGCTAGAGTCCCCAGTTAGAGGTGCCCAGAGTTCTTAAGCACACTCATTTTGCTTTGGACCACGACTTTAACCGCTCAGTTTTAAGCTTTTCACTTGACACCTTCACGCCACAAGCACATGGTTAAGGACAGCTTGATTTAGCCGCTTAGGCCAGGATTTTATTCCTTTGGGCCCTCCTATCTATTAATGCTCAAAGCCTTGGATCCCCTTTTTTTTCGCAAGCTTCATGTTTTTCACTGCTTTTTCTTGCTTCAAGAATCAATTTTATGATTTTTCAGATTATCAGTAACATTTCTCTTTTTTCATCATTCTTTCAAGAGCCAACAATTTTAACATTCATAAACTTCACTATCAAAAATATGCACTGTTCAAGCATTCATTCAGAAAATAAAAAGTATTGCCACCACATCTAAGTAAATAAGACTACTCTTAAAATTAACTCAATTTCTCATGCAATACATCACTTCTGTATTTTTTATTTGAATTCAAGCTCAGTGAGTAATACATGAGACATCTTTTCAGAATTAAAGCAATTAAGAGAAAACTAAACTAGACCTAGGATTCTAACTAATAAAGGATCATGCAACAAACAAAGCAAAAATAGCAGAAAACCGGAACATGATATAGAAAAAGAGGGGATGAATAAAAAAATGAAAGGAACTCAACCACCTTAGTTATCCTAGTGGTCATTTTTATTCTTCAGGTTGTGCTCCTAAGTGAAGATGATTCGCCTCCCTTTTGGTGCCATAGGAATAAACAGAAAACCCTTAAGCAAAGCGTCAACACCAAACTTAAAGGTTTGCTTGTCCTCAAGCAAGGAAGAACTAAAAAAGAACAAGAGAGAATTAGGATTGGGAGAGGGAGAAAGAAAGTTAAAACTGGGCGGCGAACTAGTGTAGTTGTGCGGCGCAGATGACGCGTACGCGTACGCGTGGGTCGCGAAATTTACTTAATGACGCGTAAGCATCAGGCACGCGTCCGCGTGCCCTGGGTTTTGTGCGATTCGCGCGAAGCCAGCCGCGCGCACGCGCAACTCTCTGTTCGCGTGGCTTTGGGACCAATATTTTCATACGACGCGTGTGCGTCATTCACGCACACGCGTGGATGGCCATTTATGCAGATGACGCACACACGTCAAGGACGCGTTCGCGTGATCAAATTTTGTGCTTCTAGCACACTTTCAGCCCCAAACAAGCACAACTCTCTTCCCAAACACATATTTACGTCGAATTTTGAGGTCACGCGTACGCGTCACTGACGCGCACGCGCGGAAGGCAAAAAGTGCAAATGACGCGCACGCATGCGTTACGTGTACTCGTCGGCATGTTTGTGCGAAAGGCATCATGCCTGCACCACTCTCGCGCAACTCTCTATTCAAATTTATTTTTCACACACTCTCATCTGACGCGTACGCGTCAGCGACGCTTGCGTGTCGTGTGCCATTTTTTTTAAAATTATAGTGTCCGGCTCCTGGTCGAAGATAGCTGCATGATCTGTAAAACAGTATAAACTTAGTAAAAATCAAATAAGGAAGAAAACTACTACTACGAAGAATAGCTAAGGATATGGAATTATCGGGTTGCCTCCCGACAAGCGCTTCTTTATCGTCACTAGCTTGACGGTCAGTTCTGCTAGTTTAGCAGATGAGTGGACCTCTGGCGATCAATCTCGCCTCCAAGATAATGCTTCAGCCTCTGGCCATTCACTGTAAATTTTCTGTAAGAATTCTCTTCCTGTATTTCCACATGACCATATGGTGAAGCTCTGGTAACCACAAATGGTCCTGACCACTGGAATTTCAACTTCCCGGGAAAGAATTTAAGCCTTGAATTATAGAAGCACTCTCTGTCCTGGCTCAAAGATTCTGATCTCAACTGGCAAGTGACAGGCTTTGCCATAGACTAACTGATACGGGGACATGCCAATAGGAGTCTTGTAAGCTGTCCGGTATGCCCAGAGAGCATCATCAAGCTTCCTAGACCAGTCCTTTCTTGAAACACTAACGGTCTTCTCTAGAATCCTCTTAAGTTCCCTGTTGGAAACTTTAACCTGTCCACTTGTCTGAGGGTGATAGGGGATTGCCACTTTATGATGGACTCCATATCTATGCAGAAGAGAGTCTAGATTTCTGTTACAGAAGTGGCTTCCACCATCACTAATCCTAGGATACCAAATCGGCTAAAGATATATCTCTGAAGAAAGCTCATTACCACCTTGGCATCATTGGTGGGTAGAGCCACAGCTTCCACCCACTTTGACACATAATCAACTGCCACTAGAATATAGTTGTTTGAATGTGAGGGTGGGAAAGGTCCCATGAAATCAATACCCCACACGTCAAACAACTCAACTTCAAGAATCCCCTGCTGTGGCATTTTATGGTTGGCAGAGAGATTCGTGGCTTTTGCACATCTATCACAGTGCTTCACAAATTCTCTTGAATCTCTGAAGAGAGTAGGCCAGTAAAACCTGCTCTGAAAGGACCTTTGTAGCTGTCCTTTCACCACCAAAGTGGCCTCCATATTCAGAATCATGACAGTGCCAAAGAATCTGTTGTGTTTCTTCATCTGGGACACATTTCCGGATGATACCATTTGAACACCTTTTAAAGAGGTATGGTTCCTCCCAAATATAGTACTTAGCATCAGTCAGTAGCTTCTTTACTTGTTGCCTGCTATACTCCCTTGGGATAAAATTCATGGCCTTATAATTTGTAATGTCCGCAAACCATGGAGCCTGCTGAATGAGGAATAATTGCTCATCTGAGAACATCTCAGTCACAGCTGTGGGTGATTGAACTCCTGCTTCAGGCTCAATTCTGGAAAAATGGTCAGCTACTTGATTTTCTGAACCTTTCTTGTCTTTTATCTCAATATCAAACTCCTGAAGGAGCAACACCCATCTGATTAATCTTGGTTTAGAATCCTGCTTGGTTAGAAGGTACTTCAAAGCAGCATGGTCAGTATAAACAATAACCTTAGAACCAAGTAAATAAGACCTAAACTTATCAACAGCATACACAACAGCTAATAATTTCTTTTCTGTAGTTGTGTAATTCTTTTGAGCATCATTTAACACACGACTGGCATAGTAAATGACATTACAAGCTTACCATACCTCTGTCCTAAAACAGCTCCTATAGCAAAATCACTGGCATCACACATTAATTCAAATGGTAAATCCCAATCAGGGGGAGCTATAATGGGAGCAGAGGTAAGGTTTGCTGTCAGAGTTTCAAAAGCATGCAGACAATCAAAATCAAAGACAAAAGGAACATCAACAACCAACAGGTTACTCAGTGGTTTAGCAATCTTGGAAAAATCCTTTATAAATCTTCTATAAAATCCTGCATGACCTAAGAAACTCCTCACTGTCTTAACATTAGTTGGTGGTGGTAATTTTTCAATCACCTCCACCTTGGCTCTGTCAACCTCAATCCCCTTACTTGAAATTCAGTGTCCAAGAACAATACCTTCTGTAACCATAAAATGACATTTTTCCCAATTTAAAACAAGGTTTGATTCTTGACACCGTTTCAAGACAAGAGATAAATGCTTAAGGCAAGATTTAAAAGAATTACCAAAGACAGAAAAGTCATCCATAAATACCTCAATAAACTTTTCAACCATATCAGAAAAAATTGAAAGCATACACCTCTGAAAAGTTGCTGGAGCATTGCAAAGTCCAAATGGCATTCTCTTGTAGGCAAATACTCCAAAGGGGCATGTGAATGTTGTCTTCTCTTAATCTTGAGGGTCCACTGCAATTTGATTATATCCAGAATATCCATCTAGAAAACAATAAAAAGCATGACCATCTAACCTTTCAAGCATCTGATCAATGAAAGGCAGGGGAAATGATCCTTCCTTATAGCAATATTGAGCCTCCTGTAGTCTATGCACATTCTCCATCCTGTGACTGTTCTTGTAGGAATAAGCTCATTCTCTTCATTCTTGATCACTGTCATCCCTCTTTTCTTGGGAACTACCTGTACAGGACTTACCCAAGGACTGTCAGAAATAGGGTAAATAATACCTGCTTCTGATAATTTCATTACCTCTTTTTGGACCACCTTGATAAACCCATATTTTATGATATATTTTGTGCTTAATCTGAGTGATTTATTCAATCCTTCACCCACTTATTCATATTAATTGCATGGTTTTACTTTCCCTTCCTTATTATGTGATGTATGTGAAAACATGTTTCCTATGCTTTAAAATTAATTATTTTAATCACCTTTATTTCCATTCGATGCCGTGATTAGTGTGTTGAGTAGTTTCAGATCTTCTAAGGTAGGAATGACTTAAAGGATGGAAAGGAAACATACAAAAATGGAAGAAAAGCACAAAACAGAGTTTTTGAAGAAACTGGCAGCCACGCGATCGCATGAGCGACGCGGCCGCATGCCAGCGCGAAAAGGCATTGACGCGGCCGCATGACTGACGTGACCGCACGCCTCGAGCAAAACACATATGACGCGGTCGCATGACTGACGCGACCGCGTGACAAGGAAAACTCCGAATGACGCGACCGCGTGACCCATGCGGACGCGTGACAGAAGCCACGCACCAGAAATTGCAGAAAATGCTCATAGCAAATTCTGAAGTCCTTTTTGGCCCAAATCCAAGTCCAGAAGGCATAGACCAGAGGTTATGAAGTGGGAGAATGCATCCATTCAAGGAGAATCTCCACTTTAGTTAGTTTTCATGATTTAGATTTAGTTTAGAGAGAGGTTCTCTCCTCTCTCTTCTCTCATTAGGATTTAGGATTTCTCTTAGTTTTAGGAGTGACTCTCGATCCCAAGTTCAATGTTCCTTTACTTTAAGCTTCCCTTTCACTCTTTATTCATTCCATTGATTTAGTTGGTTATTTGATGTTGCAATTTGATTTATGAATTCTTCCATGTTACAGATTACTCTTTTGAATTAATGTTATTTGAGGTATTTTAGTTTATTATTGCTTTTCTTTTATTTACATTATTGTTATTCCCATCTGAAGGCATTTTTATTCCAGTAGATTTACTTTTCTCCTTTTGGTCTTGGTTAAGAAATCAGTAACTCAGGAGTTATCAAACTCAAACATGAATGATAATTGTTATCTTGTTAATTAAATTGAACTTCAACAATCCCAATCTTTTCTTAGGAAATAAATAGGATCCGAAGATCAAACCAATTAATCCCTTGACCTTCCTTTATCTTAGTAAAGGTTAACAAAGTGGAATTAAGATTCAATTCTCATCATCATTGATAAGGGTAACTTGGATAGGACCTCCAATTTCTCATACCTTGCCAAAAGTTTATTTACAGTTATTTATTTATTTTACTTGCCATTTAAATTGCTTGTTCTTCATTTACTTTATTTGCTAATTAGACTATTCGCTCCTCATTCTCAAAACCCCAATTTAAAATCTCCATAACCAATAATAAGAACATACTTCCCTGCAGTTCCTTGAGAAGATGACCCGAGGTTTGAATACTTCGGTTATCAATTTATTTAGGGGTTTGTTACTTGTGACAACCAAAACGTTTGTAAGAAAGATTGATTGCTTGGTTTAGTAACTATACTTGAAACGAAAGTTTACTATAACCTCTAAACCATCAATCTTCAGTTCTTCAAAATAGCGCCGTTGCCGGGGAACTGCAATTGTGTGCCTCATTATTGGTTATTATAAATATTTTTCTTTTACTTGTTTATTTGTCTTAATTTTCCCCTTTTTATTTCTACTAGCTACTATGAATTCTCACCCCCTCTCGCTTTGAGTTTGGTTCTAATGTTATTGAAAGGAATGAAAGTTATAACAGGAACATGCATCAAGGTCAGAACAATCAAAGATGGATGGAGCCAAGAGGATCTGATCAACCCTTTAGGCAACAACACCCTCCAAGATATCATGGACAAAGACAATTCTACAATGCATACCAAGCCAATAGATATGGTGGACAACCTCGTAGTTACCAACAAGCCCCACCATGTGCTTATAGACCATCCTCTCAACATAACTTCGAACCACCACACTCACAAGCTCCTTTTCGCCATTCACCACCGTATGATCCTCATCTACCCCGATTCCAGTCTAATTACTCCCAAACATCACCACTTCCCCATGTACCATATCCAAATCTATCACCCCAAGAATCAGAGGTTCGCCTCAAGGAAACAGTGGCTCGACTTCAAACAACCCTTCATCAACTGGAGCAAGCAGTAAGTCTATTATCTTCTAGATGTTCGAACATTCAAGGACCTCCCACAATCCCATGTGGACAATCTAACGAAGAGCGTAGCATGAAGGAGATACTAGAAACTCCAGTGGACAGAACAGAGCATGACTTCGTACTGGAACAAGTAGAGGAAGCTGTCATTACACAAGAAGAAGAGTTGGTTGAAGACCTAGGAGACACTGAGCCTCCATGGGAATCCAGAGTTGTGGAGAATTCTGTCAAGGACGTTACAATTAATGCTAAGGAGGATAGTACACAGCCCCCAAGGCAAGTCTTTTTTGAAGAACTGGACGGAATAATCCAAGAAGCAAGTTTCCTTGATGATGATGATCTCAAGTCAAGTTCTCCCAGTAGTGAACTTGCACCAAAAAGTGAATTCTCTGAGATCGAAGAATCTTCCCTGAGTGAATACGAAGACAATGCGGAGGTAGATTTCTCTCAACCTCCCGTTTATGACTTAAGTGACGAGGAAGACATAGATGGCTTTGATCAGGACATGGATACATTTGAAGAATCTTGAAAAGAAGTGGAGAAATTCACAGAAGAGCACAAGGGAGTAGAACTCACAGAACCACTGGAACCACCTATCCCAAGGCCATTACCACCCAATACAAGCTTCAAGTGGGTACAATCCTTAACCTTTAACTGTATTTTTCCACTCGAATATGGTTTGCTTGAAACAGATGGCCAGCTTAGAGCTCTCTGCGGCTTTAAGAGTAAAAGGGAAATGGCTCGTACTCAGAGCTGGTGCACAAGGTTTAATAAGGTTCCACGCTTCGACTCGAAGTGCACGGATTGGCATCATGATCAATCAGATGGATCTCGGAAAATGTTTGGTTATCCTGGTGAGAATCTAATTTCTAAACCGCCCGGATGGAACAATATAGATCAAGATGAAGGCAGATTTAAAAGCAAAGTTTGGGATCCTGGAATATATGCTGACAATCATCACCCCGGGAGCCTGACAATCTGTTTGAAGCTGCTCAGAAGCTTCACATGCCTAGTTTGGGACCCCGGAGGCTATTGGCATTCCAAGCATTGGTGGAGATTTCTGGATGAATTTAAGCACAAGCCACCATAACAGGAAGCTCACCAAATGTCCAACTTAAGGACTTTAACTAAAAGTGCTAGGTGGGAGACAACCCACCATGGTATGATCGTTCCTTTTTCATTTTTATTTAGTTTTATTTGTTTTCAAGTTTAATTTTATTTTATTTTATTGAACCTGGAATTTTGCATAACATTCATATTAGCATTGCATTCTGCATACTGCATTATAAAAAAAAGGGTGTGCGACGCGACCGCATCATTCATGCGATCGCGTCAAGTTGCGAAAAATACTTCCCACGCGACTGCATCATTCACGCAGCCGCGTGACCTGGAGATCGGCGTAAACATCCAATGTCTAGAAAGTTAGGCTGGAATCGTGCGGCCATTGTGCGTTTTGCACAAATGACCCACGCGATCGCGTCACTCACGCGATCGCGTCATTTCCACAACCTCAATCCCACGCGACAGCGTGAGCAACGCGATCGCGTCACATGGATTGCACAACACCCCAAAAGGAGACAGAGAGTTGCGCTGAAACAACGCTGGAATCGTGCGTTGATGAGCGGATAATTTATATGCTTTTTGGCATTGTTTTTAGTATGTTTTTAGTAGGATCTAGTTACTTTTAGGGATGTTTTCATTAGTTTTTATGTTAAATTTACATTTCTGGACTTTACTATGAGTTTGTGTGTTTTTCTTTGATTTCAGGTATTTTCTGGCTGAAATTGAGGGACTTGAGCAAAAATCAGATTCAGAGGTTGAAGAAGGACTGCTGATGCTGTTGGATTCTGACCTCCTTGCACTCAAAGTGGATTTAATGGAGATACAGAACTTGAAATGGCGCGCTTCCAATTGCGTTGGAAAGTAGACATCCAGGGCTTTCCAGAAATGTATAATAGTCCATACTTTGCCCAAGTTTAGATGACGCAAACTGATGTTCAACGCCAGCTCTCTGCCCAATTCTGGCGTCCAGCGCCAGAAACAAGCTGCAAAGTGGAGTTCAACGCCCAAAATGGCACAAAAGCTGGCGTTCAACTCCAAGAATGACCTCTCCATGTGTAGACTTCAAGCTCAGCCCAAGCACACACCAAGTGGGCCCCGGAAGTAGATTTATGCATCAATTTACTTACTTCTGTAAACCCTAGTGACTAGTCTATTATAAATAGAACTTTTTATCATTGTATTCACAGTCTGGGTTACTCCGGTTCACCTCTGGGGCCGAGACCAATGAACTTCATCATTACTTATGTATTTTCATACGGTAGAGTTTCTGCACTCCATAGATTAAGGTGTGGAGCTCTGCTGTTTCTCAAAGATTAATGCAAAGTACTACTGTTTTCTATTCAATTCATCTTATTTCGCTTCCAAGATATTCATTCGCACTTCAACCTGAATTTGATGAACGTGACAATCATCATCATTCCCTATGAACGATTCAAGAGAATCCGGAAAGTCTAAACCTTGTCTGTGGTATTCCGAGTAGGATTCAATGACTGAATGACTGTGACGAGCTTCAAACTCGTGATTGCTGGGCGTAGTGACAGACGCAAAAGGATAGTAAATCCTATTCCAACATGATCGAGAACCGACAGATGAATAGCCGTGCCGTGATAGGGTGCGTTGACCATTTTCACTGAGAGGATAGGATGTAACCATTGACAAGGGTGATGCCTCCAGACGATTAGCCGTGCCGTGACAGGGCATTTGGATCATTTTCCCGAGAGAAGACCGAAAGTAGCCCTTGACAATGGTGACGCATTACATAAAGTCAGCCATGGAAAGGAGTAAGACTGATTGGATGAAGATAGCAGGAAAGCAGAGGTTCAGGGGAACGAAAGCATCTCTATTCGCTTATCTGAAATTCTCACCAAAGCTTTACATAAGTATTTCTATCCCTATTTTATTAATTATTTTCGAAAACCCCATTACTATTTTATATCCGCCTGATTGAGATTTACAAGGTGACCATAGCTTGCTTCAAGCCGACAATCTCCGTGGGATCGACCCTTACTCACGAAAGGTTTATTACTTGGACGACCCAGTGCACTTGCTGGTTAGTTGTGCGAAGTTGTGAACCATGGTATTGGCATCATGTTTTTGGCGCCATTACCAGGGAAAGAAAGAGCGATGAATTTTACATAATCAAAGTGTAATCACAATTTCTGCGCACCAAGTTTTTGGCGCCGTTGCCGGGGATTGTTCGAGTTTGGACAACTGACGGTTCATCCTGTTGCTCAGATTAGGTAATTTTCTTTTTGTTTTATTTTCAAAAAAATTTTTCAAAAATCTTTCAAAAAAATTCTCATCTGTTTTCGAAAAAAAAATGTTTTCAAAAAAATATATTTTTCTTCAGAATTTTTAAGAATGAATTCTAGTGTTTCATGAAGCATGTTGAAGCCTGGCTGGCTGTAAAGCCATGTCTAAATTCTTTGGACTGAAGTTTTGGCTTAAAATTGAATGAATTACACTCATATTTTGACTAAAGTTTGGCTGGCTATTAAGCCATGCCTGACCCTTTGATTGGAGCTTTAGACTAACAAAGCATAAGATTCCTGGAATTCATATGAAAAATTTTGAATCCTTATTTTTTTTTTCAATCAATTTTCGAAAAATTAAAAAGAAAACACAAAAAAATCATAAAATCATAAAAATCAAAAATATTTTGTGTTTTTTGTTTGAGTCTTGAGTCATGTTATAAGTTTGGTGTCAATTGCATGTGCATCTTGCATTTTTCGAAAAAAATCATGCATTCATAGTGTTCTTCATGATCTTCAAGTTGTTCTTGGTAAGTCTCCTTGTTTTATCTTTGCATTTGCATGTTTTGTGTCTTTTCTTGTTTTTCATATGCATTCTTGAATTCTTAGTGCCTAAGCATTAAAGATTTCTAAGTTTGGTGTCTTGCATGTTTTCTTTGCATTAAAAATTTTTCAAAAATGTGTTCTTGATGTTCATCATGATCTTCATAGTGTTCTTGGTGTTCATCTTGACATTCATAGTGTTCTTGCATGCATGCCTTGTTTTGATTCAAAAATAAAAGAGAAAAACATGAAAATGATGTTTTAATTTTTCTCTCTCATCATAAAAATTCAAAAAAAATCAAAAAAATATCTTTCCCTCTTTTCTCTCATAATTTTGAAAATTAGATTTGACTTTCTCAAAACTTTTTAAAATCCAGTTGTTTTTATGAGTCAAATCGAATTTTCAATTTAAAAATCTTATCTTTTTCAAAATCTTTTTCAAAAATCAAATCTTTTTCTTCTTTTTTAGTTATTTTCGAAAATTTCAAAAATATTTTTCAAAAATCTTTTTCTTA
>NC_029790.2:34045794-34046227 GCF_000816755.2 Arachis ipaensis
AAAATATTGACTCAGCAAGTCAATATGATTTCCCAGAGTCTGAATGGAATGCAAGCTACATCCAACAGTACTCAAGAGGCATCTTCTGAGGAAGAAGCTTATGATCCGGAGAACCCTGCAATAGCAGAGTTAAAATACATGGGTGAACCATATGGAAACACCTATAACTCATCATGAAGAAATCATCCAAATTTCTCATGGAAGGATCAAAAGCCTCAACAAGGCTTTAATAATGGTGGAAGAAACAGGTTTAGCAATAGCAAGCCTTTTCCATCATCCACTCAGCAACAGACAGAAAATTCTGAGCAGAATCCATCTAGCTTAGCAAACTTAGTCTCTGATCTATCTAAGGCCACTGTGAGTTTCATGAATGAAACAAGGTCTTCCATTAGAAATTTGGAAGCACAAGTGGGCCAGCTGAGTAAAAGGATCA
>NC_029790.2:34047117-34049012 GCF_000816755.2 Arachis ipaensis
TAGTCTCTGATCTATCTAAGGCCACTGTGAGTTTCATGAATGAAACAAGGTCTTCCATTAGAAATTTGGAAGCACAGCTGAGTAAACTGAGTAAAAGGATCACTGAAATCCCTCCTAGTACTCTCCCAAGCAATACAGAAGAGAATCCAAAAGGAGAGTGCAAGGCAAGCACCATGAGCAAAATGGCCGAACCCAAAGAGGGAGAGGAAGATGCAAATCCCAAGGAGGAAGACCTCCTAGGACATCCAGTGGTACCTCCTGGGACGTCCAGTGATCAATAAGGAGCTTCCCTCTGAGGAACCAAAGGACTCTGAGGCTCATCTAGAGACCATAGAGATTCCATTGAACCTCCTTATGCCATTCATGAGCTCTGATGAGTATTTCTCTTCTGAAGAGAATGAGGATGTTACTGAAGAGCAAACTGCCAAGTTTCTTGGTGCAATCATGAAGCTGAATGCCAAATTATTTGGTATTGAAACTTGCGAAGATGAACCTCCCTTGTTCATCAATGAACTAAGTGATCTGGATCAACTGACATTGCCTCAGAAGAGACAGGATCCTGGAAAGTTCATAATACCTTGTACCATAGGCACCATGATCTTTAAGGCTCTGTGTGACCTTGGTTCAGGAATAAACCTCATGCTACTCTCTGTAATACAGAAACTGGGAATCTATGGGGTGCAAGCTGCTAGAATCTCATTAGAAATGGCAGATAATTCAAGAAAACAGGCTTATGGACAAGTAGAGGACGTGTTAGTAAAGGTTGAAGGCCTTTACATCCCTGCTGATTTCATAGTCCTGGATACTGGAAAGGAAGAGGATGAATCCATCATCCTAGGAAGACCTTTCCTAGCCACAGCAAGAGCTGTGATTGATGTGGACAGAGGAGAATTGATCCTTCAATTAAATAAGGACAACCTTGTGTTTACAACTCAAGGATCTCTCTCTGCATCCATGGAGAGGAACCAGAAAAAGCTTCTCTCAAAGCAGAGTCAACCAAAGCCCCACAGTCAGACTCTAAGTTTGGTGTTGGGAGGCCACAACCAAACTCTAAGTTTGGTGTTGAACTCCCATATCCAAACTCTAAGTTTGGTGTTGGAGAGTCTCAACAATGCTCTGAACATCTGTGAGGCTCCATGAGAGCCCACTATCAAGCTATTGACATTAAAGAAGCGCTTATTGGGAGGTAACCCAATTTTTATTTATCTAACAATATTTTTCTTAGTTATATGTCTTTATAGGTTCATGATCATGTGGAGTCACAAAATAAATATAAAAATTGAAAACGGAATCAAAAACAGCAGAAGAAAAATCACACCCTGGAGGAAGCATCTACCTGGCGTTCAACGCCCAGAACAAGCATGGTTCTGGCGTTCAACACCAGAAATGGGCAACAAATGGGCGTTGAACGCCCAAAATAGGCACCAACCTGGCACTGAACGCCCAGAGTTGTGTGCAAGGGCATTTTACATGCCTAATTTGGTGTAAGGTTGTAAATCCTTGAATACCTCAGGATCTGTGGACCCCACAGGATCCCCACCTACCTCCACTCACTTCTTCTCATCCCTCACCACTCTCTTTCACACAATCCCATAAACACTCTTCCCCAAAACCCTTCACCAATCACCTCAATCCCTCTTCCCCATCACCTCTTCACCACTCACATCCATCCACTCTTCCCCATAAACCTACCTCATAAACTCCACCTACCTTCAAAATTCAAAATCAACTTCCCACCCAAACCCACCATACATGGCCGAAACTTAACCCCCCTCCCTCCCCTATATAAAGCCTTCCATTCTTCCTCATTTTCACACAACACAACCCTCTCTTCTCTTCTTGGCTGAAACACACCTCCCCCCTCTTCTCCATCTTTTCTTCTTCTTCTTCATCTA
>NC_029790.2:34050020-34050273 GCF_000816755.2 Arachis ipaensis
CAAATCCCATCCAACAAGTCGGCATCCTAATGGTTCAAGAGTTCTATGCCAATGCATGGATCACCAAGAACCATGATCAAAGTAAGAACCCGGATCCAAAGAACTATGTTACAATGGTTCGGGGGAAATACTTAGATTTTAGTCCGGAGAATGTAAGGTTGGCATTCAACTTGCCAAACATGGAAGAGAACACACGCCCCTACACAAGGAGAGTCAACTTTGATCAAAGGTTGGACCAAGTCCTTATGGACAT
>NC_029790.2:34052583-34053282 GCF_000816755.2 Arachis ipaensis
CTCAAGAACTCTACAAGGTGGCTGACAAGTCCTCCACTATGGCAAGGTTAGCCTTTCCTCACCTCATTTGCCACCTATGCAATTCGGCTGGGATTGACATAGAGGGAGATATCCTCATTAAAGAGGACAAGCCCATCACTAAGAAAAAGATAGAGTAAGCAAGAGAGCCCATTCATGGAGGTCAAAAAGCGTATGAAGCTCATCACCATGAGATCCCGGAAATGCCTCAAATGCACTTTCCTCCACAAAACTATTGGGAGCAAATCAACACCTCCCTAGGAGAATTGAGTTCCAATATGGGACAACTAAGGGTGGAACATCAAGAGCACTCCATCATCCTTCATGAAATAAGAGAAGATCAAAAAGCAATGAGGGAGGAGCAACAAAGACAAGGAAGAGACATAGAAGAGTTCAAGGACATCATTGGTTCCACAAGAAGAAAATGCCACCATCACTAAGGTGGACTCATTCCTTGTTCTTACATTCTCTGTTTTTCGTTTTCTATGTTAAGTGCTTATCTGTGTTTGTGTCTTCATTACATGATCATTAGTAGTCAGTAACTTTGTCTTAAAGTTATGAACGTCCTATGAATCCATCACCTCTCTTAAAAGAAAAATGTTTTAATTCAAAAGAACAAGAAGTACATGAATTTTGAATTTATCCTTGAACTTAGTTTAATTATATTGATGTGGTGACAAT
>NC_029790.2:34053309-34055601 GCF_000816755.2 Arachis ipaensis
CCGCTCATATGATTGAAGCTCTGTTTCATTGATAGTTTGGAATTTATAGTATATTCTCTTCTTTTTATTCTATTTGATTTTTAGTTGCTTGGGGACAAGCAACAATTTAAATTTGGTGTTCTGATGAGCGGATAATTTATACGCTTTTTGGCATTGTTTTTAGTATATTTTTAGTAGGATCTAGTTACTTTTAGGGATGTTTTCATTAGTTTTTATGTTAAATTCACATTTCTGGACTTTACTATGAGTTTGTGTGTTTTTCTGTGATTTCAGGTATTTTCTGGCAGAAATTGAGGGACTTGAGCAAAAATCAGATTCAGAGGTTGAAGAAGGACTGCTGATGCTGTTGGATTCTGACCTCCCTGCACTCAAAGTAGATTTTCTGGAGCTAAAGAACTTGAACTGGCGCGCTTCCAATTGCGTTGGAAAGTAGACATCCAGGGCTTTCCATAAATGTATAATAGTCCATACTTTGCCCAAGTTTAGATGACGCAAACTGGCATTCAACGCCAGCTCTCTGCCCAATTCTGGCATCCAGCGCCAGAAACAAGCTGCAAAGTGGAGTTCAACGCCCAAAATGGCACAAAAGCTGGCGTTCAACTCCAAGAATGACCTCTCCACGTGTAGACTTCAAGCTCAGCCCAAGCACACACCAAGTGGGCCCCGGAAGTAGATTTATGCATCAATTTACTTACTTCTGTAAACCCTAGTGACTAGTCTATTATAAATAGAACTTTTTATCATTGTATTCACAGTCTGGGTTACTCCGGTTTCCCTCTGGGGCCGAGACCAATGAACTTCATCATTACTTATGTATTTTCATACGGTAGAGTTTCTGCACTCCATAGATTAAGGTGTGGAGCTCTGCTGTTCCTCAAAGATTAATGCAAAGTACTACTGTTTTCTATTCAATTCATCTTATTTCGCTTCCAAGATATTCATTCGCACTTCAACCTGAATGTGATGAACGTGACAATCATCATCATTCCCTATGAACGCGTTCCTGACAACCACTTCCGTTCTACATTAGATTGAATGAGTATCTCTGAGATCTCTTAATCGGAATCTTCGTGGTGTAAGCTAGAATGATGGCGGCATTCAATAGAATCCGAAAAGTCTAAACCTTGTCTGTGGTATTCCGAGTAGGATTCAATGACTGAATGACTGTGACAAGCTTCAAACTTGTGATTGCTGGGCGTAGTGACAGACACAAAAAGATAGTAAATCCTATTCCAACATGATCGAGAACCGACAGATGAATAGCCGTGCCGTGACAGGGTGCGTTGACCATTTTCACTGAGAGGATAGGATGTAACCATTGACAAGGGTGATGCCTCCAGACGATTAGCCGTGCCGTGACAGGGCATTTGGATCATTTTCCCGAGAGAAGACCGAAAGTAGCCCTTGACAATGGTGACGCATTACATAAAGCCAGCCATGGAAAGGAGTAAGACTGATTGGATGAAGATAGCAGGAAAGCAGAGGTTCAGGGGAACGAAAGCATCTCTATTCGCTTATCTGAAATTCTCACCAAAGCTTTCATAAGTATTTCTATCCCTATTTTATTAATTATTTTCGAAAACCCCATTACTATTTTATATCCACCTGACTGAGATTTACAAGGTGACCATAGCTTGCTTCATACCAACAATCTCCGTGGGATTCGACCCTTACTCACGTAAGGTATTACTTGGACGACCCAGTGCACTTGCTGGTTAGTTGTGCGAAGTTGTGAACCATGGTATTGGCATCATGTTTTTGGCGCCATTACCAGGGAAAGAAAGAGCGATGAATTTTACATAATCAAAGTGTAATCACAATTTCTGCGCACCATGCGTTTAGCACAATTTCCATCGACGCGATCGCCTGCCTCATGCGATTGCGTCATTCACTCTTTTAGCTATTCCATGCGATCGCGCCACTGACGCGATCGCGTCAACCACAATTTCAGCCCATCCACGCGACAGCGTGCCCCACGCGATCGCGTGGATTCAAATTTATAACCCCAAGTCACGCGAACCCTACCATTCGCCCCCCAAACCCCTCTCCTCCCTCTCTTCTTCTCCGATCACACCACCACCCAGCCACCATCACCGAACGACCGCTACCCTGCCGACCACCCAGACACTGCCGCCACCCACCCCTTTCCTTCCCCCTCCTTCTTCTTCTTTCTTCTTCTTCCTCCCTCCACTGCCCCTGCCCTCCTCCGCGATCACCACCACCGCGCCGCCGTCACCGCCCAGCGCCACCCACGCCCCCTTCCTTCCCCTATCCCCCCCTACCCCCATTACA
>NC_029790.2:34056120-34057352 GCF_000816755.2 Arachis ipaensis
ACGCCCCCGCCGTCATCCCCAGCCACCTCTCTGCCCCACTCTCTTTCTTACACCTACCAGGTTCCGATGAACGCCACCCTTCTATCCTTCGTAGTTAATTCATATTTTTCTATTTATGTTCGTCATTAGGCTAGTTAGATATGCATGTTGTAGTGGATTTTAGGTTGTTAGGTAGCCTAGGATGTGGTTAGTGGATTTAGGTCTGTTTAATTGCACTGTTCGTGTTTCTTGTTTCATTATTTTTGCAAGCTGTTGCTGTGATGTTAGTTTGGTTCATATGCTGTAATTTCTTGTTTCATGCTGCTCTTTACTCTTATTTTTCATGTTCCTATTCCTTATATGTAATTGCAGCTGTATTTTTTATTCATATGAACTATTTTGTTGTTGTTTATTTTCTGGAACAATCCAATTTTAGCCGGAATACTGCCCAAATCTCTGTAAAATGTTTCCATTCATGTCTTGATTTTGGCATTTTCAACTGTGCTTTCCTTAGATTTAACCAAAATAATTCATGAATGCCAGGGCAAGCTTTCTTATTCTTTTTTATTTCTTGGTTCATAATTTGCATTTTTGATGTTTGATTCCAATTTTCACTATTTCTATATCTATTTGAATCATCATCAACTTGTTTTCCTTATTTGGATACGAGTTACTTATAGCTTCTAACTGTGAATGCTTGTTACTTAGAAACTTATCCTTATGCACTAACTCACTAATTTTAACTTCCTGAACTCTTTTTCAATTCTAACCAAACTAACCTTTCAAAACATCTCTTCTGGTTTTTCACTTTCTTTTAACCTTCTAATCATGGCATACTGATAATTTTTTCCTAATTAACATGTCTTCTATTACATTTTGGATTGTGAATTCTTCTTTTCGGACTTTTAACTCCTATACAATCCTTAATGCACATTTACTTAACTCATTTTCCTTATCCTTTTGCTCTTTTGCCACTTTTTGTCTCTTTTGACTATTTGCCTATTTGTTTTCCTATTTTTATTATATCCTGGTTTTCTGTTTTTCAGGATGTCTGCCAGCTAAAGAAAAGGAAAAGCAAAGGCAACTACTGGCAAACGTAAAAGAGGAGAATCTGCCATGTCCATCTTAGATATCATGCACGATGACTCCTGGCGGGAGAAAAACTTTACCCCGCAGGAGAAAGCTGACCAACTACTCCCTGCATATGATCCAGTAAAGTTTGCAAACCGATACTGTGAGCTGAAGTATCCGGT
>NC_029790.2:34057864-34064269 GCF_000816755.2 Arachis ipaensis
TACCGCTGAGACAGCCACACCATTTTCCGGCCCCTCTTCTTCCACAGCTACCCCTGCTACCACCACCGCACCTCCACCTGCCTCCGAGCCCATCTATCACCTAGTGCACCGCCTGTTTCGACGGCTTGACTAGATGGAGCGTCGCATGAAGCTGATGATACGATCTGACGACATCCCCTCCGAGCCTGACACACCATCCAAGGCATCTGAGGAGGAGGCGGATGATCACGAGGCAGAGACCCATCCACAAAGCGAGGCTGTGCAGGCAGACACAGAGCAGGCCACATCACATCAGGAGGCTCTGCCTCAGATTCAGGCTGTAGACCCAGAGATCCCTATCTAGTCAGCACCTCCTCTGCAGTAGGCAGATCCTTAGAAAGCCACCACAGAGACTCCAACTACCCACCCTTCTAGTGATAACACCCCTTCACACCCTGCTTGAGTGAGCATCAGGGACGATGCTTCATTTTAAGTGTGGGGAGGTTGCCATCTCTGGCGTATTTTTTTGGTGAACCACTACAGACTCTTTATTTTATTTTGCTACTTTTCTGTATTTTTATTTTTATTTTTATTTTTATTCTCCCAGTACTTATACATTACTATTTTTATGTATTTTTACTCTATTTCTACATTTTGTATTTTTAGTTCATATTTTAGCCATTTAGTTTAGTAGCAATTCTAACTTATTAGTTATAGAAATTGTGGATTAATTAGTATAGTTTACCCTTTTTAGCATAAGATAGCTTAGTTTAATTTAAAAATATAAAAAGGGAGTAAACTAGGAACTTGAACATAATAGAAACAATCCACACGACTTGTATATATAGCATTACATGTTAGTTAGTTAACAACATTTCATCAAGGAGAAACACTAGAACTTTAAAGCCACCTTAAGTTTTACATTGAGAATAATGGGAATTTTTAACTAAACCTGCATGACATACATAATTGATAAATGATTTTTGAGCTAGAGAACACACAGCCTGTGAGTTTTGAGCTTAATTGTATGGTTACATTCAAACCATAATTTTTATTCCTGTGTGTTCCACCCTTCTTATTTATTCTGGTGTTCTTTATTTTGTTTTAATCTATATGTCTGATTATAGAATAGAAATACATACCAAGAGAGTGATTGAGGCCATTGTTTAATTTTAGCTCACTTATCCCAAAATAGTCTACCCTTTACATCAACCTTCTTAGCCCCACCTTGAGCCTTTAAATCCCCTTTTATTCTATAAACTACATTACTAGCCTTAAGCAGAAAAATAAAATGAAAATCCCAAGTTGAATCCTTGGTTAGCTTAAGATAGAATTGTGTAATTGTTTAAGTGTGGGAAACCTATTGGGAACATGGATGATAAAAACAAAAGGTAGAAAAGTTGAAAAAAAATAAAGTTGTTCAAATAAAAATTTTGGGAAGCATGCTCATGTAAAATCAAATAATTGAATTACCATGTACATTAAAAAAAGTGTTATTTTTCAGTAGTTAAATAAAGGGGACACAAAAAGAATTCCCCAAATGTGAAATAAAGCAATGCACATGGGATAAAAAAATAATAATAAATATTAAAACATGAGCATGTAACATCAAAAGTGGGAAAATATGGGAACATAGGTAAAGAAGCTTTGCTTTAGAAAGTATGTATGTTAGGTGAGATCTTAGACTAATTAAGGATTCACTTATTAGCTCACTTAGCCTTATACATATACCCTTACCTTTACCTTGACCCCATTACAACCTTAATTCAAGACCTCATGATTTTTGGTATGTCTATATTCTATAATTGTTGATTGGTTAGATGAAGAACAAAGTTATAGAAAGTAAGAATAAAAAGAAGAATAGAGTGATTAACTCAATAAACACTGAGTGACTAGAGAGTAAACACAAAATCCAGTGATGGTTCAATAGCTCATTAACATATATCTCTGCTGAAATTATTAATTGTCTTGCAAGTTTATAAAATGTTTTTCTCTCCCATTTCAATTGTAAAGGCACTTTATCAACTATCTAAGGTTTGGCTATATATATATATATATATATATATATATATATATATATATGACTCCTTGAAAATGTGAATTAATTCAACTACATGCAAGCTTTATATACAAGTGAATAAAAATTAGAATTGCATGATGCATCTAGGTAGTTGCATTTAGATTAAATTGCATTGCATGACATTCCACCACTTTAACCTAACATTACTCTTGGACTTAGCATGAGGACATGCTATTGTTTAAGTGTGGGGAGGTTGATAAACCCATATTTTATGATATATTTTGTATTTAATCTGAGTGATTTATTCAATCCTTCACCCACTTATTCATATTAATTGCATGGTTTTACTTTCCCTTCCTTATTATGTGATGTATGTGAAAAACATGTTTCCTATGCTTTAAAATTAATTATTTTAATCACCTTTATTTCCATTCGATGCCGTGATTAGTGTGTTGAGTAGTTTCAGATCTTCTAAGGCAGGAATGACTTAAAGGATGGAAAGGAAACATACAAAAATGGAAGGAAAGCACAAAACAGAGTTTTTGAAGAAACTGGCAGCACGCGATCGCATGGGCGACGCGGCCGCATGCCAGCGCAAAAAGGTATTGACGCGGCCAGATGACTGACGCGACCGCGCGCCTCGAGCAAAACACATATGACGCGGTCGCATGACTGACGCGACCACGTGACAAGGAAAACTCTGAATGACGCGACCGCGTGACCCACGCGGACGCGTGACAGAGGCCACGCACCAGAAATTGCAGAAAACGCTCATAGCAAATTCTGAAGCCCTTTTTGGCCCAAATCCAAGTCCAGAAGGCATAAACCAGAGGTTATGAAGTGGGGGAATGCATCCATTCAAGGAGAGTCTCCACTTTAGTTAGTTTTCATGATTTAGATTTAGTTTAGAGAGAGGTTCTCTCCTCTCTCTTCTCTCATTAGGGTTTAGGATTTCTCTTAGTTTTAGGAGTGACTCTCGATCCCAAGTTCAATGTTCCTTTACTTTAAGCTTCCCTTTCACTCTTTATTCATTCCATTACTTTAGTTGGTTATTTGATGTTGCAATTTGATTTATGAATTAAAGTGGAATTAAGATTCAATTCTCATCATCATTGATAAGGGTAACTAGGATAGGACCTCCAATTTCTCATACCTTGCCAAAAGTTTATTTACAGTTATTTATTTATTTTACTTGCCATTTAAATTGCTTGTTCTTCATTTACTTTATTTGCTAATTAGACTATTCGCTCCTCATTCTCAAAACCCCAATTTACAATCTCCATAACCAATAATAAGAACATACTTCCCTGCAGTTCCTTGAGAAGACGACCCGATGTTTGAATACTTCGGTTATCAATTTATTTAGGGGTTTGTTACTTGTGACAACCAAAACGTTTGTAAGAAAGGTTGATTGCTTGGTTTAGTAACTATACTTGCAACGAGAGTTTACTATAACCTCTAAACCATCAATCTTCAGTTCTTCACACCTCTTTTATAGTTGAATTGAGTCTCCTTTGTGGTTGCACAATTGGTTTAGCATCATCTTCAAGAAGGATCTTGTGCATACACTTGGTTGGACTAATTCCTTTCAAGTCACTAATGGTCCACCCAAGAGCTATTTTATGGCTCCTGAGTACTGAAATAAGCACCTCTTCTTCTTCAGGCTTCAGAGAAGAGCTAATAATCACTGGATATGAATCATTTCCACCCAAGAACACATATTTCAGAGAAGGAGGTAAAGGTTTGAGCTCAAGCTTGGGGACTTCCTCCTCCTTTATTGGCGTGTTCATCAGCTCCTTTTGGGGTGGTGAATCATCAACTTCAACTAATTCATACTCAGAAATATGATCTAAAACATCATCAAGTATCTCAGTTTTTAGTACTTCTTAAACAAGTGGTTCAATAACATCTATTTTTATACATCCCTCAAAATCATTAGGGTGCTTGAGGGCTTCAAAAACATTTAGGACCACCTGTTCTTCATTGACCCTCAGGGTTAATTCACCCTTTTGCACATCAATCAGAGCTCTACCTATAGCTAAAAAGGGTCTACCAAGTATAATAGAGGGTTTTACCTCCTCTTCCATGTCTAATATAACAAAATCAACAAGGAAGATAAATGGTCCTACTTTAACAAGTAAATCCTCAACCACGCCCACAGGTAATTTAATAGAAAGATCAGCAAGTTGAAGAGAAATACGAGTAGGTTTTACCTCCTCAATTTGAAGCTTTTTCATCACTGAAAGTGGCATTAGATTGATGCTTGCTCCAAGATCACATAAAAGCTCTCTGAATGCCGACATCTCCAATGGTGCAAGGAATGACAAAGCTTCCTGGGTCTGGCATCTTCTCAGGAAGGGTGTGTTGAATAATGGCACTACATTCCTTGGTTAACACCACTGTCTCTTGTTCCTTCCAATTCCTCTTGTGGGTCAACAATTCTTTCATAAATTTAGCATAGATAGGCATTTGCTCCAGAGCCTCTGCAAAAGGAATGTTGATCTGCAGCATCTTGAAGACATCTAAAAATTTAGAGAACTACTTTTCTTTGGATGCCTTCTGAAGTCTTTGAGGATATGACATTTTTGGCTTGTATTTAGGAGCCTTTAGCAAGGTGGGATAAGTGTCAAGAGAGTCAGGAAACGGGTTGTTTGCGCGTTTAGGAGGGGCGTGCTCTACATCTCCCTTCTTCTCCCCTAGATCTTCCTTTTCAACTAGCTCTTCATTGGCCTTGGTCTCAAGGCCATCTACTTTACCACTTCTCAACTGCTTGCAATCTTCTCTTGGGTTCACCACTGTATCACCTGGAAATGTACTTGTAGACCTCTCAGGTATTTGCTTACTTAGTTAGCCCATCTACACTTCCAAGTTTCTAATGGAGGCTCTGGTTTCCTGTATAAAACTCTTCATCAGCTCCCAATTAGAATCTTCTTGGGACTTAGAGTTTTCCTACTGAGGTGGTTGTTGTTGCTGAGACTGAAATTGGCGGTTATTGTAATTCTTCTGTTGGAAACCGTCCTAAGAACTATTGTTGAAGTTCTGAGGTCTCTGAGGTTGGTCCCTCCATCCAAAATTTGGGTGATTCCTCCACCTCTGATTGTATGTCTTAGAATATGGCTGCTGAGGTGGTTGTTGCTGCTGAGACTGAAATTGGTGGTTATTGTAATTGTTCTGTGGGAAGCCGCCCTGAGAATTATTGTTGAAGTTTTGAGGTCTCTGAGGTTGGTCCCTCCATCCAAAATTTGGGTGATTCCTCCAGCCCTGATTGTATGTCTTAGAATATGGATCATTGTTGGGATTCCTAGGACCACTCCCCATGTAATTGACCTGCTCAGAAGATGGTTGAGCATAATCATAATTATCATTTTGCATAAAATTACCTGCCATGTCATAGGAGACTTCCTGTGGTGGATTTTGGGTGTTGATAGCTGAGACTAGCATGCCACCCATCTGCTGAGTAAGTAGATTTATTTGCTAAGACATAAGCTTGTTCTGAGCAAGAAGAGCATTAACAGCTTCCACTTTCAGCACGCCCCTCTTCTGAGAGGTCTCAGAGTTCACAGGATTTCTGTTAGATGAGTATAAATATTGGTTGCTTGCAACCAATTCAATCAGCTCAATAGTCTCCTCTGGTGTCTTCTTCTTGTGTAGTGAACCACCTGCAGAGGTATCTAAGCTCATCTTGGACATCTCACCCAAGCCTTCATAAAAGATATCTAGTTGGGTCCATTTGGAGAACATGTCCGGAGGGCATTGCCTAGTCAGTAGCTTGTATCTCTCCCAAGCTTCATAAAGAGTTTCACCCTCCTTCTGCCTGAAAGTCTGAACCTCCAATCTAAGCTTAGTCAGCTTCTTTGGTGGGAAAAATTTAGTGAGAAACTCTATAACAACCTTTTTCCAAGTATTCAGACTCTCCTTTGGTTGGGAATCTAGCCATAGCTTTGCTTTATCCCTCAGAGCAAACGGGAAGAGCATGAGTCTGTACACCTCTGGGTTCACTCCATTTGTCTTCACAGTATCACATATCTGCAGAAAATCAGATATAAACTTATTTGGATCTTCATGAGGAAGTCCATGATATTGGCATTTTTGTTGCACCAAGGTGACCAATTGTGGCTTCAACTCAAAGTTGTTTGCAGCTATAGGAGGCACCACAATTTTTTTTCCATAGAGATCCACAGTAGGGGTAGAATAAGAGCCAAGCACTCTTCTTTGTTGATCATCCCATTTGAATTTGCCACATTGGCATTAACAGCATTATTATTATCCATAGTGGACTCTGCAGCCTTGTAAAGTCTTGTTTGTTGTAAACGTCGCCTGAAAGTTCTTTCAGGTTCAGGATCAAAGTCTAAGAGATGTTCTTTGTCTCTGTTCCTGCGCATAAACAAACAGAAGACAATAAAAAA
>NC_029790.2:34064466-34067614 GCF_000816755.2 Arachis ipaensis
AAATCGAAACGTCTAATCTAAGCAATCAAGCAACTAATAGTTGTTAATCACAGTTAATCTCCGGCAACGGCGCCAAAAACTTGGTGCGGTATTTATAACTCACAAACTAACCGGCAAGTGCATCGGGTCGTACCAAGTAATACCTCAGGTGAGTGAGGGTCGATCCCACGAGGATTGAAGGACTAAGAAACAATGGTTACTTGATTTGCTTAGTTAGACAAACAGAAAAGAGTGTTTGAATATTCAAAGAGCACTAAACAGAAGATAGGGAAATGATTAATTTGAGAATAAAATATGGAGAAGGCAGTTAAGGGTTCAGAGTTATCTATTTTTCCGGATTAACTTTTCTTACTAACTATTTTAGTCATATAGGATTTAATTTATTGCAAACTATATGTGACTAGACCCTAATTCCTTAGACCTTTCTAGTCTTCTCTAAAATTCATTAACTGCCAATTCCTTGGTCAATTAATTTCAATTAGAAGCTACATGATCAAATTCCAGTTTATATGCCACAAAAACTCTAATTACCCAAAAATAAAAGGATTATATGTCACGTATCCCGTTAAATCCAGATAATTAAAATTTAGGAGAATATGTTTTCAAGCTGTTGTTCAAGTAAAAAGTTTTTCCAAGTTATACAAGAATTCAAATAGAAAGAGGGTCATACTTCCGTTCCACCCAAATTCATAGATAAAGAGTGAAAACAATTCGTAAATTGTAAATCCACACATGAATTAAAATAGGAAAAGCAATAAAATCAATCCATACAAATAGACAAAGCTCCTAACCTTAACAATGGAAGATTAGTTGCTCATGGTTCAGAGTAGAAAATAAGGATTATAAATTGGAATGGAATAATGTTGTGTTGGAATCACACTGTTGGAATCCCTTTTATATCTAATCCTAATAATTTAAAATCTATTATCTAAAACTAAAATCATATCTTTTTCTAAAAATAATATTTGAATTTAAATTTGAATTAATTAACAAGTCTTCAGTTGATGGGTGGGGACTACTTGTTTTCTCCATTCTGCAGCTTTTAATCTGTGTTTTTTGGACTGGAAACTGGATCAAAACAGCCCAAAAATCACCCCCAGCGTTTTTTTCTTCGTTTTATGCACGTGACACATGTCACGCGTACGCGTCAGTCACGCGTACGCGTCGATGGTCTTTTCTGCGAGTCACGTGGACGCGTCAGGTACGCGCATGTGTCGCCATGGAAAGCTCCAAATCACGCGTACGCGTCAGTCAAGCGTATGCGTCGCTCCTCGCTGCCATCTCCTTTGATTCTTGTGCTGCAGAAACTCCATCAAATTCCGCCGAATGGTACCTAAAATAAACAAAATTGTAAAAGACTCAAAGTAGCATCCATATTGGCTAAAAGATAATTTATTCTTTATTAAACTCAACAAATTAGATGCAAATTCACTAGAAAAAGATAGGAAAGATGTTCAAGTATCATCTAACAACCATATGTTGACAATTATGAGGGACCAACCCATCAAGTCCCATAAGTCCCAACCTAGCTACTAATTGACTTAGTAGTAGGCTAGTGTTAATGGGTATCAAATTGACCTCTAAGGGTTCTCAAATCACCAATTCAATGAGACCCAATGACTCAAGGTCACCCAATTCCCTTAGCCTAGGCCAAGAGTGTAGAAAATTACTCTAATACTAGTGAAAATATTTTATCAAACACCTAGACTGCAATAAAAATAAACATCACAAAATGCATGAATTAATGAGACCCATAACTAACACAAACAAGAAACCAACAATAGTAATTAAGATAAACATAAAAAGACATGGAAACATAAAATTGCATTAAAAGAAAATGAAGATCCAACAAGGATTCATGAAAGTAAAAATGACAAAATAAGGAAATTAACAAGGAATACTAAGAAGATTGAGACAATAGAACAATAAAATATAAAGAGAGTTGAACTAAAAACAAGAATTACAAGTTGAATCTAAGAAAAATTGACTTAAACTACCCTAAATTCTAGAGAGATTCCCTTCTAATTATTGGGTTCAAAAGCATCAGAAATGAGTTGGATTTTGACCTCCTTCAGCTCAGAAAGTGCCCCCAGCGTATTGCCTTTAATGAAGTCACGTGCCACTTGTCACGCGTACGCATAGGTCACGCGTACGCGTCACTGGCAACTTTCCTTATCACGCGTATGCGTCGGTCACGCGTATGCGTCGCCTTGACGATTCCTTCCCACGCACACGCGTGGGCCACGTACACGCGCTGCTAGCAGATTACCAAAATCTCATTTCTTCATGAATTCTCAAATTTTGCATGCTTTTTCTTCATTTCTTCAACCCAATCTTTGCCTTCTAAACCTGAAATCACTTAACAAACATATCAAGATATCAAATAGAATTAAAGTGAATTAAATTTAGCAATTTTAAAGCCTAAAAAATATGTTTTCACTCTTAAGCACAAATTAGGAGAAATTCACAAAACCATGCTATTTCATTGAATAAATGTGAGATAAGTTGATAAAATTCTCTAAATTCAACACAAGATAAACCACAAAATTGAGTTTATCATTAATATAATTTCAAACCTTTAGTTGAGTTTTCTAGTAGAGATGAAGGAAAAGATTATGATAAAATAATAAAGAATTTCACAAAACAGACAACACATACAAATAAAGAAGTTTCAAATTTGCAAAATCAGAGAAGAAGAGATTATTTGATACTACAGAAATAAAGGAAGAGAGATTATCACTAGTTAGAATTTGTAACAAAAAGAAGATATATTTAAAATTTTAGAAAATAAATGGATAAAATAGTCTAAAAAAAGTGTAAATCCATATTCATTACTTAAAATTTGTGTCTCATCATTTTATTGAAACATAAAATATATATATTTTGTATATATTTGTGTATAAATATATCTTTCTCATTTTTGTATCTCACAAATCAAATAATAGACACATCTCACTATGGATCAGTTTAGAAAACTTCAAAAATAATTTTTTTTTAAACTTTTAACTTATGAAAAGTAATAGTATTAATGTTTTATGCAATTTTCAAAATCAAATTACAGTTTTTTAAGAAGTTATTTAAAAATTTATAAAAAAATTAAAAAAAATAACTTCTCTCATAATACTACTACTTTTTTATCATATTTCTA
>NC_029790.2:34071724-34081813 GCF_000816755.2 Arachis ipaensis
TATTTTTAAAAAAAAAACTTATGTTAATCTTTAATCTAAACTTGTATATCAGTCTCACAGACACATAAAAAAAAGGGGGATGTAAATGCACCGGTATCTAAGTTATCCCATGCACACATTGTTATTTAAACTATTTTTAAAAAAAAAACTTAATTAAAGTGTTAATCTAAACTTGTATATCAGTCTCACAGACACATAAAAAAAAGGGGGATGTAAATGCACCGGTATCTAAGTTATCCCAATTGAATTGCACACATTGGTTAAAGAGAAAATAAAAGGCAAATATATCCTACTTTCCATTGTAGCACAAATCTTGGCTGCAATCCACATTTTCCACAAATATACCAAAACCGTACGCAGGTCAGAAATTGAAATAACCGTAAATTTGTTCAAACCGGGCATTTGGTCTAGTGGTATGATTCTCGCTTAGGGTGCGAGAGGTCCCGAGTTCAATTCTCGGAATGCCCCCATATGCCAACAATGATTTTTATCAAACTGAAACTGTTCATTCACAAGTCAGAAAAACAGTACAACTGTTCTGCACAGCCGCATACCATCACCGGATCACCCTATGGCCTATAAGCTGTGGTAATATGCAGTACAACTCTCAAAAAGCAGTATCAAACTCACATTTATACTAATCGATGGGCAAACAAACAAAAAAGCCAAATTTATTATCATTCTAACTTTCTTAGCAACTTGCATCCAATCATGCACCAACAAGACTAAAATAATAAGACTATCACCAAAAATATAAGAGAGTAAAAGACCAAGTTATGAGTTATCACATTTTAGATGGGAAATAAAAAGTTAGTAAGTAGGTCCTCCTCAGTCCTCACCACTATTTCTGAACCCTAAGCCGCTGTTGTCTCCTCCCTTATACTGCAGCTGCGGCCGCCACCGCTGCTGATCTATCTGTCTGCTTTGATTCTCCACACGCCCACTGATCCAATTCATTCATTCTTCAACCACACCAATCATGTTCACCGGAATTGTCGAAGAAATGGGCACCGTCGAGAAAATCGGCGCCGCCACACACGACGGCGCCGGAACCAGTGCTTTCATCATGAAGATCCATGCCAAGACCGTCCTGGACGGCATCAGCCTCGGCGACAGCATCGCGGTCAACGGGACCTGCCTCACCGTTACGGAGTTTGACGCGTCTACCTTCACCGTGGGCATGTCGCCGGAGACACTGAGGAAGACGTCGCTGGCAGAACTGGAAGTCGGGTCGGCGGTGAATTTGGAGCGGGCGTTGACTCCAACGAGCCGCATGGGGGGACACGTGGTACAGGGTCACGTGGACGGCACGGGGGTGATATTATCGAAGGTTCCAGAAGGGGATTCGATATGGGTTAAGGTGAAGGCGGAGAAGGAGGTGCTGAGGTACGTTGTGCCAAAAGGGTTCATAGCCGTGGATGGCACGAGTTTGACGGTTGTGGAGGTTTGTGATGAAGAAGGGTGGTTCAGTTTCATGCTTGTGGCGTATACACAGCAGAAGGTGGTTATTCCGTTGAAGGAGGTTGGGCAGAAAGTTAATTTGGAGGTTGATATTTTTGGCAAGTATGTGGAGAGGTTCCTTGGCGGTTATGCTGCTTCAGCCTCATCTTCAAGTTCTTGATCGCTTTTTTTCATTTTGAATTTTCTTCTTGTTAGCAATTTTGTTGTGGGGACAAAGATTGATGATAGAGCATGCTGAGTTTGGAGGATAAAATTCATTTCCCGTCAACAAAATATTTGTTTGCCTTCAAAATCAAGCCCATGCTATTGCTGATTTATATGTATTTGTATGAGAGCTACTCAACTTGCATTATCGGTTGGGGATATGTGTAATTGTTACTTGACTAAAGTTTGATAAAATAAAAAAGAAAAAGAAATTTCTTACCGCTTTGGACAATAGCTTTTTGAGAAATTGAATATTTGTACATATACACAATGGAGGTTTAAAAAAATATTAGAGATATAATTATTAGTGTTATATTTTTTTCATCAGCAAAAACTTTTGGAATGAGTGATATCTTTTTTCGAATAATTATTTTAGATAGTATAGATGGTGTTTATTTTTTAACTCACATAACCCATTATACTCATTGTACAAATATTTTATTGACTCCCTAATATTATACAAATATTCTATTAACTCCCTCCCTAACAGGACTCTAACTTTTGTTATAGCTAAGTGCATCCCTAACAGGACTCTAACTTTTGTTATAGCTAAGTGCAAATATGAATGGGAGGATGAAAATAAAATTTCAAATTGTCCATTAATATCTAGATGTGTCTTATAAACCAATACCAAATACCAATGTGCTTTGAAGGAAAATTTTATCCTGTCCTCCTCGTTGTTTATGTTGTTTCTTCTTCTAATAGAACTCTCTTTATCTACCAAGTGATTTACACGTAGTGACAATTTAATATTCTCTACTTACTATTCCTTGTTCACCTTATATAGTTTTGACAAGGACAGAAGGCAGGGGTACTTATTAAACAGGGCAAAGTATTCTACAAGGAGGCGACGGTTATTAAGGGGAACGTCTTAAACAACGAGCACAGAGATGGTGTATATTAATGGCGTTTAGGCTTAAAACAACCATCTATGTCATGCCATTCATCTGGGAAAATTTTGGTTAAATCTTCTATTCCATGCCATTCGATGGGTCATGTTTAAGTGATCTTTTCTAAGGAATGAGATCTCAGGCAGACTAACTGTACCGCAAGAGACAAATCAAACAATATCCTGAAAAGAAAGATAAAACAAAATAGATCTTGTTTTCCTGATATCAAAAGCTATTCTTTTAAGAACTCATGATGCAACAAGTTCCTAGCAACACAAGAAGGATAATGAGCCGAATGCACCACCAAAATCAACAAAAGCTCATTAAACCCTCGAACCACTCTCCACCATACATAATCCATCACCTCCCACATGAAAATGCACCTAGTGGATGTAGTCACAAAGGAAATTTATTTTTCAAAACCACCAACAAACAAATCAAAACTTGGGCACCAGCAAAAGTATTCAATTTTCAATCACCCAAACGCACGTTGATCAGCACTTCAATATACATAAATGCATAAATCGAACGACGTAAGATGCACAGCACAAAGTAATAGCAAAAGTAAATCTTATTCTGTATTAATCAATACTTCAGCAGAAGAACAAAAGCACAATCTTAATTACACGTAACAGATTCACAAGAATCAATAAGGCACAGGAAAAGAAACAGAAGTCCAAATTGTATAACTAGAACATCAGAAAGAAAACAACCCCAGCACAATCAGCAATCAGAGTTCACCGCCACGGAGCCTGAGAACAAGATGGAGGGTGGACTCCTTTTGAATGTTGTAATCGGCCAGAGTGCGTCCGTCCTCAAGCTGCTTCCCAGCAAAGATTAGACGCTGCTGGTCCGGTGGAATCCCCTCTTTGTCCTGTATCTTTGCCTTCACGTTATCAATAGTATCAGAACTCTCCACCTCTAACGTTATCGTCTTCCCGGTTAGAGTCTTCACGAAAATCTGCATCCCTCCACGCAACCTAAGAACAAGATGCAACGTCGACTCCTTCTGTATGTTGTAATCAGCAAGCGTCCTCCCGTCCTCTAATTGCTTCCCAGCGAAGATGAGTCGCTGTTGATCAGGAGGGATTCCTTCTTTATCTTGAATCTTGGCCTTCACGTTGTCTATTGTGTCCGAAGATTCAACCTCGAGAGTTATGGTCTTTCCCGTTAGGGTTTTCACAAAGATCTGCATGCCGCCGCGAAGACGGAGAACAAGGTGGAGCGTGGACTCCTTTTGAATGTTGTAATCGGCGAGGGTGCGACCATCCTCTAGCTGTTTCCCTGCGAAGATGAGTCGCTGCTGATCGGGAGGAATGCCTTCTTTGTCTTGAATCTTGGCCTTCACGTTGTCGATTGTGTCGGAGGATTCAACCTCCAGAGTGATCGTCTTTCCGGTTAGGGTTTTGACGAAAATCTGCATGCCGCCGCGGAGGCGGAGGACGAGGTGGAGCGTGGACTCCTTCTGGATATTATAGTCGGCAAGGGTGCGACCGTCTTCGAGCTGCTTTCCGGCGAAGATGAGACGCTGCTGGTCCGGCGGGATGCCTTCCTTGTCTTGGATCTTAGCCTTCACATTGTCAATGGTATCGGAGGACTCCACCTCCAAGGTAATCGTCTTCCCTGTTAGGGTTTTCACGAAGATCTGCATGATAGTTTCTTGAGATGAAACACGAAGTATTCGGGAATCGAATTAGAGAGGGATTTTTATTTCTTGAGAACGCCCGAGAAGTTTGGAAATGCGAGGAGAATTATTAGTGATTTTCGAATTGGGATGATGAGACCAGAGATTAGAGGGAAGTTATATAGATCTGGGAAAGAGGATTCTGGAGGGTTCTGGAATGTGACCAAGGATTGGAAACAAAACTGTGGCGATCGATGAAGGGTAATTTAGGTATTAAGAGTGAGCACTGTAGAACATTCTAGAGTTGCCTCAATTGTTCATTTGTTTGACTCTGACTTGGGACCTTTTTTTAATTGTTTAAGCAGGTCAATAAAAATGGATGGAAGAAGGAAAAAAAAAAAGGAAAATAGATTTTTCTCTATTTGGTTGATGCAATAAAATTAAAAGAATAAAAAATTTAGTATTATTTTTTATATATAAGTTATTTTTTAATATAAATTTATACGAATTATTTATATTCATGATACAAGTTTTTCTTTGTCCGCACCTTCTTTTTCTTTTTCTTTCTTGCACTTTGTTATCGTCGTCACTAACACCACCACCTCCTCCTCCTCTTCTTCCTCTTTCTTTTTTTTATTGAAATTTCTTCTCTTCCTTCCTTTTTCTCTTTCTCCTCCATCATCAGTTATCTCGTTGTTGAAAATAATTAATAATTCAAGTTCAAATTATCAATTGAACCAGAACGAAATTGATTATTGTTTTGAATCCAATCAAGTGGCTGAGGTGTAGTTCGATTCTAGTTAATATTTTCGTTAGTAGTTTATGATTCTGTAGGTGAATAATATTTTTATTTGTGAAAATTGTTGTTCATCATTGATGGTTTGAATTGAATGTAATGTAAAATTTCTGCATTAAAGAAAATATTTTTCTGTATTTGCAACAAATTTGGTTGTTACACAAAAATATTTGGGTGTAACATGATGATATTTGAGTGTATTGTTTAAGAATTTTCAGTGTATGTGTGCTTATAAGTTCTACATAATTCAAAATTTTTCTTTTTCCTCATCCTCATCTTCTGCTGCTTCTTCTTCTTTTTCAATCATCATCTTTTTTTTTTATCTTCTTAAGTTTTTTCTTGTTATACTCTCTTAATAAGAATAAAAAAATCAAACAAAGATGAAGAAGAAATACATAATGGTACAAAATTACTTGAAAGATGATAAACTTACATTCATTCAACTAAAAAAGAAAGAAATAAGAAAAAAAAAAAAGAAGAAAAAAATGCAGCATTAGAGGAAAATATTTTTCTGTATTTGCAGCAAATTTGGGTGTAACATAAAGATATTGGGATGTAACACGAAAATATTTGAGTGCATTATTTAAAAATTTTCGGTGTATATGTGTTGATAAGTTCTACATAATTCAAAACTCTTCCTCTTTCCCCTCATCATCTTCTATTGCTTCTTCTTCTTCATTTTCTTATTTCATATTCTCATACACTACAAGAAAAAGTAATATTTGTAACAAAAAAAAAATTGTTATGAAAAATCGAAATTTTGAAACAAAAGGATTTTGTAACAAAAAAATGGACCGTTGCAGTATGTCCCGTTACAAAAAGTTTTTGTAACAAAAAACGGAACTATTACAATTCAAAGTGATATTTTGTAACAAATTTTTCTAATACAAAAAACCAAAAGTCGTTACAAAAGTGATAACAAATTTTGATCTTCAAAATATTTTTAGTGACAATATATTTTTTCCTATCATAAAATTGTTACAAAATATAACTTGATTTTGTAACATTTTTTTCTTTAGTTACAAAATACTATTTATTTTGTAATAATTTTTTAAATACAAATTACACATAATTTGCCAAATTATATTAGTTTTCTAATTAATTAATATATTAACTAATTTACTCAACAAGTCAACATTTATATAATATATAATAACATAGGTAGTTCAAATATCTTTCATTTAACTAAGATTGTTTTATAAATCTTCAACATATAAACTTTAAAGTACAAACTAACAAGACATATTGAAGAACTCTAATGAACTAGATAGATATATAGGACAAGAAAAACAAGGAATTATAAATCTCCAAAATGTAAACTACAAATTACAAACTCCATCATGTTCATTAGCTCCTTTCTCATGGTTTTGGAGAAGCTTCTAATAAGTGTCACACACCTGAAAAGACCACCAACCAGAAAACACTAGCTTAAGAAGCAAGATTTATTTTTCCTTTAAAAATGCATCGGAAAAACAAAAAACTATACTCATATTATTCAACAATGAATACGAACTCTAAAATTCTTACCAAGTCCTTTCCCAACCTCATGGCTTCTAGTAACTCATTTTGTCCAGCATTAGAATAACAACATGCTCTATATTACTACTTAATAAATCACTCCAAAACCAGTTGCATGATAAATTAATAGTTAGGAATACCTTTCTGTATATGGGTATATATATAAAGTAATAAACATAAACTGATACGGCTCTTCCATTAGTTTCATGACTAGATGGTCCTGGGCTAGAATGAGTACTTACAATTTCTTGCTCTTCACCATCTGCCTAAGCTGAAATATTCTGCCAAACAAGTGATAGACAAGAAGATTATGTAGTCACAAAAGGAAAGTAACAATTAACAAAATAACAATTAAAAAATTCATAAAAAAAAAAGTCATATTTTTAGTCCTTGATAAACTCATACAGTTAATAATAAAGAATAAAAATAAGCCCCATCGGATTGGTTTCCATTCTTCTAAAGATGATGCTGATCATCTATGTCAGCATAGCCTTTGATGTTGCTTCGTTTATAGGACTCTTGTTATAAAGGCAAAGAATGAATCTGAGTACTATAGATTAATAACTAATTAACTATAAGCATCAAAGACAATATAGAAATGAGTAATACCTATTTACTGCAATATCATAGAAATGAGTAATTCCTATTTAGTGTAATATTGTAGCATACTCTGATAACTCCCAAAAAAGGATTCGCCATGCACTGAATAACACAAAATAAGGATCGTTAATTATGCAAAAAGAAGAAACAAATATGTAAATAAATACATACGAATAAGAGAAAAAAGTGGCCTAGAGAACCATGGTGTGGTTTGAAAACCAGAGGACCGATATGATGATCAGAGTGACATAGCAAAAAAACTAAAAATAAAAGCATAATGCATGTGTTAAATTGCATCACAATTAGTTGTGTAAACAGCAATACTCTAAGCTTCTAGCTGAAATGAAAGCAGGTCTGTATTGTCTCTATTGATGGAGTTTTTCTCCCTTTTCCTTAACACGACAGTTTTGCATAATTTGTTTACTAGTCATGCCTAATCAGAGCACTCACAAGTCTCAATTCTCAATTTCAGTGTAATTGAATTTCATAGAAAGATGAGGAGATTTAACTTAAATGAAAAACTAATAGTGAAACAAATTTAAACAAATTTCGGCGGCATTTCAGCAGCAATTTAGCATATTTTCCAAATTCACTCAATCAAATCAATATCCATATGAATACAATAACAATTAAACAAAATTCACATATTCATCCATATGAAATAAGCAACAAACAACTTGAGTGCACAATCTAAATTCATCATCATTATTGCACAAACTAAATTCACATAACAGCAGCAGTTCACAATTCGATTCAGAAAAGAAGAAAATCATTATCATCCAATTATAGATTCACAACAATTTAAACAACATTCATGATCATTCAACAAACAATTAACAAAAATTTATTCCAAACACATTCAAAACAGCAAAATTTTTCTAGACCTAATTCCTCTACAAACTATGTTCAGCTTACCTAACAACCTATAATCCATTACAACATGCATATCTAACTAAGTCTAACTAATCAAAATTAACAGAATTAAATGAATTTAATAGAATTGAAAGAAAAATGCAGTAAATGACCGGAGAATGTAGAAACAGAACAGGAAAAAGGGAACATGAAGAAATGGTGGTGAGCTCTCTTTTCAAGTTCTCCCCCTCTCTCTTTCTAACTGAGAATCACATCCAGAGTAGCTGCCCAAGTGAAAAACAGAATCAGGATAAAGAAAAAGGAAAAACCATAAGCAACCTCCTCATAATGTAAAAAGCTTGAAAGTAAACAAGTTTAGAAAGACTCTGGCCATTGATACTCTTGCATGTTAGACATTAATAGCGGCAGAAGAAATGGTTCCAAAACGGCGGTTAAAGTAGCAAGGTAGATTGCAATTTTATAGAAACACATGCAACAATGATAGAATTAGCTATTGAATTAAACTAGACAGTAGTATATCTTCAGGTAAAATTTGCTATCCCCTACCTTGTCCAAGTTTCAATATGGCTGCTGTTATAAACACACTCAGCACCTTCTTGAAGACATCACCATTAAAAATTGCACTTGGATTCCCAGATTCATTCCATGCAACAATAATCATTGCCTAATCAAATATTAGCTATTCAGAAGTAGATCTTATTTTGTATTATATTAAAGGGAAAAACAATTAACGTAGAGGGAGAGTGACAACATAAATACATAGCGCAATATTTATTACTTGTAAGCACAAAATGACCTCATCTCTAACTAAGTCTAGCTTCAAAAGGACTGCTGCGATAGCAAACCCTAATGGAAGAGAAGCAGAATTTGAGTAGTAGTAGTGGCGTTGGTGGCTCTGGCCGCAAGGACGCGACACCGGTTCACCTCCAGCGACGGCGAGCTCGACCGACGGCAATTGGGGTGCGGCGGAAGTGATAGAATTGGCTTCCCTTGTCTCACGCGCTTCACTGGCTTCCGTTAATCTCTTTGTCAGCGTCGCTCTCCCTTTCTCCTTCGAGCTCAACGGTAGCGAAACTAGCGGCGGCGGCGGCAACGCATGGCAACGACGAGGACGAACGGCGTGAACGTCTCCGTCGATCTCTCTCTCTTCGCAGTTCTGCTTCTCTCTCCTTCTCTCCCGTGGTGATTCGACGGCGGCTCTAGTGGCAGTGACGCCCACTGCGCCGCCTCCCTCTTTCCCCTCCTTCTTTCCTCGCGGCTCCCCTCATTTTCTAATTCGGTCCCCCTCTTATTTTCTGATTCGGTTCTTCCCACCTGGAGCGCCCCCACCACCCCCTTTCTTTCTTTCCTTTATTGAAGGTTTTGAAATAAAAAAAATGTTTTGTTACAAAATATTTTAAATTTTTGCAACGACTTTTTTTTTGTTACAAAATATTACAATATTTTGTAACAAAACACCATCTCGTTACAAAAACTAACATAATTTGTAACAAAATAAAATAGGTTGTTACAAAATATTATCATATTTTATAACAACTTGTAATATTGTTACAAAATATTATTCTTTTGTAACAATCACAAATTATTATTACAAAATACTATTTTTTGTAACAATTTTAAATTTGATACAAATTTTTTGTTACAAATGTTCTATTTTTTTGTAGTGATAATTCTTCTTGGGAGAAAAAAATCAAACAAAAAAAAATACATAATGTTGTAAAAGCAGTAGAAAGAGGAGGAGGAAAAAAATGCAACAATAACAATAGTAATAAGAAAAACAACAATGAAGATGAAACTTGCGAAGAAAAAGGAGGAGAAACGCAAAGAAAAAGGAGAAAAAGAAGGAAGAGGAGAAGGAGGAGGAACGCGGGATACAAAGAGGAACAACGTGATTTTTACGCGCGTGTTATGTAAGTAGATTTTGTTGGGTTAGGGTTAACTTGTATGACTTGTATGCCAAAAAGACTTGTATGTGTAGCAGTACTAAAAAAATTTTAAGGTGAGATCTAGGAAAGAAAAAACTCTTTTTAGACAAGGAAACTATCTTTTTAGACTTCTCTTCAAAGTTTAGAAACGGGATTTACAAGAAATTTGTTTTCTCTCTATTTTTAACCAAATAAAAA
>NC_029790.2:34081873-34098871 GCF_000816755.2 Arachis ipaensis
ATATACTATTTTTCTTTATTTTTTTATTTTTTATTCAGGTTTTTTTCTCATTTATGGTCTCAAACAGACCCACAAACCTGGTTCAATACTCTATCTTAATGTAGTTTTAGTTCAAGCATATTATATCTAATTACTTACTGTTTGTTAAACAAAATAATAATTTTGTTATCTCTCTCCTTGTTTACGTTGATAACATTATTGTAACAGATAGTAATAGTGTTAAAATTGACAAATTAATCACAGATCTTAATAATATTTTTTTCTCAAAGACTTGGGTTGTTTTCACTATTTTATGGGACTTGAAACTCATTGTATTTCTAATACACATGGTTGTTGTTAAATCAACATAAATATGCTGCTGATGTTCTAAGTTGTGCTGACATATCTGATTGTCATGTTATGCTTATATCCATGGTATCTGATCTAAAATTAAGTGCTCATGAGTCTGACCATTTTGAAAATCCAAAAATGTATAGATCTATTGTGGGTGCACTTCAATATCTTACAATAACTAAACCTGATCTAGCATATTCTGTGAATAAGGTATCTCAATTCATGCATGAACCAAGATTGCATCATTAGAAGACAGTCAAATGGATACTCAGATACTTGAAGGGAACCTTAGATCATGGAGTTGTTTTTTATAAGAGTTCTAACTTTCGTTTACTGGCCTTTTCTAATACAGATTAGGCAGATGATATTGATGATAGGCGCTCCATCACAAGTTACTGCATCTACCTTGGAGACAATCTTATTTCTTGAAAGAACAATAAGAAATCCAAGGTTAGTAGAAGCATCACTGAAGCAGAATACTGCTCGCTGGCTGCTGCTCAAGGTGAGCTTGTGTCCATCCAACAGTTACTAAAGAAACTACATATTATTCAATCCATAGTCCCTATTATCTTTTGCGACAATCAGAGTGCTTGCCTCCTTGCAACCAATCCTGTTTTACACCGTAGATGCAAGCATTTAGAAATTTTTTTGCATTGCATCAGATGTATGGTCAACAGCAAAGAATTTCATGTTGTTCACATATCCGCATTAGACCAAATAGCTGATGTTTTGACCAAACTTCTGTCTTTATACTTATTCAACAAGTTTAAAGACAAACTTAGGATGATTTCAAAATCCCACTTAAGTTTGAAGGGGAGTGTTAAAAGTGGTTAGTTTAATGATTTCTAATTGGTACTCTTTGGTACTATTTGAATTAGAGATTTGTTTTGTTTTCCTTCTTTTTCGTATGCTATATATATTTGGGGTTGCTCATTGTAAATGTATGACACATTATTAATCAATGATATCAGTTTTCTCTACAAGTTGAGGGTTCCATTTCTCTCTGTTTTGGTTCTGCATAGTCAAGTCTAGTCTATAATCTTTCTCGATCATACCAAAGTTCAATACAAAGCTTTCAATACCCAACAAATAACTATTAACTATTTTTAAATACTCATTTTAATGTTAAAATTTAAAATTTTTTTTAGGAATTTAATATATTTAATAGGGTAAAATACATGCATAAACCAAACACATAATAATATTATGTGAAAGTACCAAACCAAATAACGTTATTTGTATGTTTTCCTTCATAATTCTATATAAATCGAATTCATTGAATTCGAATGAGTCATTATAGTACTAAATCGAATGAAGTCAATTCGATTTACAATTTCCTATCAATTGGATTCGATTTAGTTGGATGGAACAATCCATATAAATTGATGCTTATCAATTCGATTTACTTTTGGATTTCGCTTTTTTTTAATATTTTAATACTTTGAATTTTTATATTATAACATTTTTGGTATTTTGTGTACTCCTTATCGTAGAGAGTTTTGATATTTTTGTATTATTAGTACTCATATTTTTCGTAAAAATATTATATATACATAAAAAGTTAAATACTAAATTAATCGTTATTCAATGAAAATCTATTAATCTAAAATTAATATAAAGTAAAAATATTATATATACATATTTATAACAATATTGGATAAATCTAAAATTTATATTTCAATTTATGGCAATTAATAATAATATCAGAAAGTGAAATATGATAATATTAGATAAATCTAAAATCTAAAATATATAAAAATATTATTATTGATTGTCATAAATCAGAAAGTAAAATATGATAATATTGGTAAGAAAAATTACATGAAATCACTTGGCGCATTTACAAATCCCTGAATGTTTGATTATATTTAAAACATAGGATCATTTTCGTTTGATAAATTTACCGGTGGTATTCTAAGGACAAAATAAATATTGTTTAGTAAAATTAGAGAAATTTCATATTATGTATCATAACAACTTTTATAACATTTTTAAAAAGAAAGAAAAATAATATAAGATATTGAAGCTTATGCTTACGAAGAGTTAGGACGAGCTTTTGTTGAATCTTGCCCACTTTTTGATTGTAGAGTCTGAACAATTTTTTTTTTTGTTTTATTATATTTTTTGAAGCATATTTTTTTTTCTTCCATCATGGAAAAGCACAAAAACTTCTAGTAAATAAACCCAATACACATTTTAAAATGATGCCGAAATAATAATACTTACTCTTTTTGAGACTTATTATTTTTTTCTTCATCTTCTTTTTTGGTTACTTGTTTTTTTTTATACATTTCTTCTCTTCTGAAAATACATAAAAAAATTTTGATAAAAAATAAAATATATTTTTAAATAAAATATAGTTTTAAATAAAATAGATAATTCTTCGATCTTACTAATAGTCAGAATCAATATCGATTTTTGAAAAATCCTCTATAATAGGTTTTTTTCTTTTCTTATTTTGTACACTTTCTTTTCAACTTTCTTTTCTTATTTTCCTTCTCTCACAATATTTTACGAATAATGACACCAAAATTTTCATGCAATGAGACAAGAATTGAATTTTCTTAAGTTACTATCTCAACCTTTGTCTCACGTTTGATCCTCTCAACCAACTTCTCCCTTTTCTAATGTGTAACTCATGAAAGTTTAGGTGTTTTATCTGTTAATGTATCAAAAAATTTTAACTTGTGAAGTATATAATCATCAACGTATAAAAACATCCGTCTACATAAAATTTGTTGTCATTTTTATGGCTTCTAATTTCTTTAACTAGGAAGTTGAGTACACATGTAGCCCAATTTTATTCATATGTGTTGTCAGCATCAAGAATTACTGGCATGTGAATAAAAAAGATTTTGTTGACTGTTGTTGACAACAAAAAACACTTTTGGATGAAGAGAATGAATGTTCTCTTAAATTTAGCTAATTTTCATCTCCATCCACATTAATTTTCAGCAAAAAATTTGTCAAAAATGACAAAAAAATATTTGAAGCTTTTAACAACCTCCTTTTTCTCTTCAGTAATATTTATATTTATTATTTTTTTAAAAACTCTACAACAGCATCAAAATAATTTAATAACAGTAAAATAATTTAAAAATAATATCAAAATTTTATTGATAGAATAGACTACAAAAGAAAAATTATCTGTTGCATTTAAACCTAGAGCATCTTTTATCTTTGCAAGGGTGATTTTAATTTCTCTATACCTTGTGTCTAGGCGGCCACGATATAAATCAAAAGAATGTGCCAGTTCTTCCAAAAATCTGTGGGTGATATTTAATTCTGGGATATGACTCAAAGTACCGAATCACATTTCTTCTACAAGAGCATTCTTTTTTGGAGTTAGTTTATTGAAGATGTCTGATATGGTTCTTGTAGAGTACCACAAATGATGATTTTTTTTACAAAGATTTAAAAATTATGTTATATAATATATTTATGCAAAGAAAATAGAATTGTTTCATTATATATATGCTTACATCGTATTTTGTTGTATCCTTATTTTTTGTCATCTTTTCAGCAACTATTTTCTTTGTCATTTTGACTAAAAATAATAAATTATGTAGTTAATAGATAACAACAAAATATTTAAATAATAATAGTAATTTAATGATGACACCACATAAGCTCACACCAAAACAAGTACATAAAGATGATCTAATCAACAATAAAAATACTTCAAAATAAATTTGGGATAAAAAAAAACTCATTAATATGCTTTAGATGATACCGGAACTACTACACCTACCATGTATGACTTCATTATAAAAAATCTAAGTCAATGAACTCAAGAACACTATATTTAATTCAAAATGACACTGAAAATACTTAATAATGACGTTATACAAACTTACATCAAAATAAGTACACAAACATTACTCAATTAATCAGAAAAGCACATCCAAATTAATTTTGGATCAATAAAACTCAATATCCTTTAGATAATACAGAAATACTACACCTATCATGTATGACTTCATTATAACAAATCCAAGTCAATGAACTCAAGAGCACCATATTTAACTCAGAATGATACCGAAAATACTTAATCATGATAACATAGAAACTCACAGCAAAACAAGTATACAAATATGATTCAATCAACTATAAAAACACATTTAAATTAATTTTGGATCAAGAAAACTCATCAATATGCTTTAAATGACACCATAACTATTACACCTATCATATGTAACCTAATTATAATAAATCCAAGTCAATAAACTCAAGAGAAACACATTTAACTCATAGTGACACGGAAAGTAGTTAGTCGTGACAACACACAAATTCACATCCAAACAAGCGTACAAACATGATCCAACCAATCACAAAATCACATTCAAATTAATTTTAGATCAAGAAAACTCATCATATACTTTAGATGATACTAGAACTACTACACCTATCATATATGACCTAATTATAATAAATTCAAGTCACTAAACTCAAGAACACTATATTTAACTTAGAATGACACTGAAAATACTTAACCATGACAATACACAAACTCACAGCAAAATAAATGTACAAACATGATTTAATCAACTACAAAAATACATCCAAATTAATTTTTGATCAAGAAAACTTATCAATATGCTTTAGATGACACCATAATTACTACATTATTATATATGACCTCATCATAACAAATCCAAGTCAATGACCTCAACAGCACCACATTTAACCCGAAATAACACCAAAATTACTTAATCATGACAACACACAAACTATTTATCATGAGAACACAAACAGAATCTACTAAATATACAAAAACATGAGAATCTAGTGTTTCGCAAGAGATAATGCAAGAGAGAAAGCAAAGAAAAAAAAGAAATGGATGATTAATTACCTTTTTTGATGGTTCTTTTCGTTTCGGTGTTGTTGTTCAAGATATGAACTCTAGACACAAAGTTGCTATGAGTTTTGTAAACAATTTTGAGAGTGATTTTGAAGTTCTATTGTTGGAGTGAGAGTGATTTTAGAAATTATTTTTATGGAATATATTGAAGGTTACAGAAGGTTTAGAGAAGAGGGTTGAGTCTATGGCCTTCTTTTACTTTAATAAATTATGCCTTTACTACCCAATTTCAATCTTGATTTCTGTTTGAACTGTGCAGCGAAAAATTTAAGAGACAATTTTGTTTTCTCTCATAAATTTCAGAAAACAGAACAACAAGAGAAAGGAAGAAGTTAACACAGTCATATATCCTGGTTCAGTTGCCTTGTGCAATGCAACCTACATCCAGTCTCCACCACAACAGTGGTGAAATTTTCACTATAGTCAAAGTATTACATACACCAATTTTCTAGGATTCACATAATCCTGTATAGACACACAAGTTTTTACCTAAACTTGACTTAGTTATGCTAATACCTAAACTCTTTATACTAAGTGGTTACGCAACTTAGCAAGGGGCACTTCACAGGTACTTGACACAAGACAGAAAATTACAACCAAAGAAAATTAGAATTCACTCTTGGCTTTTCTCTCAAGTGTTTCACTTTGCCTTTTTCAATCTTAAGCTTTTTCTCAATGTCTCTCTCTCTGCCTTTTACCTCTCAAAGACAATACAGAAAGATATACATTGAAACTAAAATACAAAACTATAAAACATGAAGGAGATTGATGCATAACAGCCTTTGTTGTTATAAGTTAAACTAGATTTAGCTATCTCTGATGAAGCTCTTCATTTTGGCACATAGAGCATATTATCAAAAGAGAAACCAAAAGACGACACAAAACAAAGCACATAGAGCATATTATCAAAAGAGAAACCAAAAGGCAACACAAAATAGAGCATAACACAAAATAGAGCATATCATCACATGTTCCAACTCACAAAATTAAACTACTTTATCAAACTACTCCCCCTTTTGTCGTCAAGGGAGAAATCAAAGTGCAAACCATCCCTGCAATAAGCATAATTAGAGTACTAGGTTCATATATGTTTGATTAAACTAAGAGCAAAATAAAACAGTCGGTAATAATTACAGTCATCCAAAACAAAATAAGATCTAAATCAAACTACAATTGTTCCATGAGACAATTATCAAAAAAAAAAAAAAACAGAAATCATCAACAAAAGATCTTCTCAAGCATCCGAACTACCCTCCTCAATGAATTTCATGAGAACTGCCATCCTGTTTCTGGACATTTTAAGGTAGTTTTCATGCTTGGCAGCCAGTTTTCTCTGCTCCTTGCTTAATGTGATCTGATGGTTGAATTGAGAGACAAATTCCTATACCACATCCTTCACCACTCCATATAGAAGTGATTTATGTGCAGTAGAAGCTGAAGTCCCCGAGGCAGAGGGAGGATGAGATTCCTCAGGCTCATAGTCATCATCATCATCATCATCATCAAGGACCACATTTTCAGTTCGAGTTAGTCCCTTTTTTTGCTGTTTCACTGAACCACCTCCTTTTAGATACGAGTGTCTATTTTTATATGTCTCATTTGACCAGTCAACACTAAAATATTCAAAAATGCAAGTTAAGAACATGCCATAAGGAAGAGTTTTATCTTTCTCACTTCTCATGTAATTAAACATATACCGTACCATTAAATATACAAAAGAAATTTCAAATTTTGTGAGAATAGCATATAAAAATATAGTATCATAGAAAGACACCCTCTGATATGAACCTCTTTGAAGAAGAATAATGTGGTTCACTATACGATGCAACTGGACATGAAGATAATCAAAGGCTTTGTGAATTGGTGTGAGACCATCAATGAGAGAGATATTTTTACAAACAACAGCCAGAGCATCTCTATTAGGAAACACCTAACACTTTATCCTATTTACCAGAGGTGTAAGCACAAGCACCAACATCAGTATATTTAAGAGCATCACTAATGGATTCTTCATTCAAGACAAGATCACGACCTTTCACATATGAATGAACGCTTCCCTCATGATAGGTCATATTAGCATAGAATTCTCTACCTAAGATTGGGTAGACAGGTTTTTTTATTTTGAAAAGATGGTCCCAATCCAGAAATTGAATATTATCAGCAAAGGCAAAACCTTTCTTTTTTAGCGATGGTAAATCGGCCAGAAAAGTAGGACAGATGGTTCGATGAATGATAACGCCCTCATAAAAATCATGATTCATGGCAGATCAAAAATGAAGAGCGTTGTAATTTTAGTGAGAAGTCATAAATTGTGACTTGTGTTCAAAAGGATCAATGGAAGGTTCTGATAGAGACCAAAAGCAGGTTAGAAATTTTTCTCAAAATAGGATTGCCGTTACAAATATAGTCCAAACCCAACAATTGAGCAACATCAAATTTTAATCAAAGATGTCACAATCAATACAAAATAGCCGAAGTTTTAAGTCTCGGGTTGTCTTTCCTAGGAGTTACAATAAAATGCTCTATTATTGGCTATGGGAGATTTGGGGGTTTTGATTACAAGAGGCAAGAAATTAAAATGGCAACTAATTAAATGAAAAGTAAGTAAAAGCATTGAAAATGGAAATTAAATGGCAAAAAGGGCTGGGCTCTTGACAAGAATTGGGGAATTAAGGATTCCTATCCTAGTTATGGACCACAAACATGGTAATTGTGTAGAATTAATCTCAATTAGTCAATCCTAACATTGAGAACTAGTCAAAAGGGCATAATTGATCTCAATCCACAAGTCCTAGCCAACTCTATTAGTGGAAGGCTTAGAGATAGTGGAAACCAAATCAACTAACAATCTTCACACAATGTAGAATGGACATCCACCACTTAAGTTTACCTAATTACACAATTTCCCAACCAAGAGTGTGAAAAACTAGGCAAAAATTGAAACAAGCATTTTATCAAACACTTGGAAGGCATAAAAAGAAAGCATGGTAAAATAACAAGAAATAATAAATTCTACAACTACCATATGGATGAAAACAATAATAACAACTAAATTAAACAATAAGAAACATAAAACATGAATCGCATTAATTGGAATTAAAAATAACAAAGTGTCATAAACATAAAGGAACAAAAGAAGGGAAATAACAAATAGAAGTAAAGAACAAAGGTGCAATAACAATAAATAGTAAGGAAAACTAAATGAAAACAAGAATTAAACCTAAATCTAAGAGAGATTTAACCTAATATACCCTAATTTTAGAGAGAAGGGAGAGCTTCTCTCTCTAGAATATGACCTAAAGCATGTTTCTAATCTACCCTAATTGCTCTCCACTTGATACGGAGTGATGCCCCTTTGATATAGCACTCAATCAGCTTCAGAAAGTCCAAAACTGGGCTTTAGAGGCCCAACAATCGCCCCCAGCGTTTTGCAGTAAATGAGTCACGTGTCGGGACCTGTGCGTACGCACAAAGTTGTGTGCGTATGAACACTTGCTGATCTTTCACTTGTGCGTGCGCACACATGCTGTTGTGCTTCTTGTGCGTACGCACACTCCAGTATGTGCTCCTCCTTTGTTTTCTTCATGTTTTCTCCCAATTGCATGTTTTTCTTCCAATCTTAATCAAGCCATTCCTACCTATTATACCTGAAATCACTCATCAAAACTATCAAGGCATCGAATGGGATGAAAGTGGGATAAAATTGATTAAATTAAGTACAAAATAGCATATTTTCACAATTAAGCTCAACTTAGGGAGAGAACACAAAAGTATGCTATTTGGATGAATAAATGTGGGTTTATATGATGAAATCCACTCAAATCAATCCAAAATTTATCGTCAAATATGGATTCATCAATTTTCCCACACTTAAACAATAGCATGTCCTCATGCTAATCACAATCAAAGGAAAAGGGTAAAAGGGCGAGCAATTTATTCAATGCAACTACCTACATACATGCAAATATGCTAAATGCTAACTACTTCTACCTATACTATAGTTTTCTATTGATTTGGCAAAAACAAACAATGGACTTCCAATCAATCCAAAGCAAGTCTTAGGGTTAAGGCAAAGAATCAATGCAATGTGATCAATATCCAAAGAATTGATTTGAAATTTTCAAAAACTAACAAGCAACTTGCAAGAATATATAAGAGAAGAGACGGAAGCATAGAATTGAGCGATCGAACCCCTCACCGGATGTGTATACACTCTAATCGCTCGGTGTTTAGGGTCAATTCACTCAAGTCTCCTCTAATCATGTGATGCACCACTATTTCGTGGTACATTTTATGCTAAATTGAGTGAATTTTATCCATTATTCTCACACTTATGCATATAAATTGCATGGTTTACATTTTCCTTCCTAATTTTGTGCTTTGATTGAAAACATGCTTCTTTCGCCTTAAATTACTAATTTTTAATCCTCTCTTATTACCATTCGATATCGTGATATGTGTGTTCAGTGTTTTCAGGTTTTCCAGGGCAGGAATGGCTTAAAGGATGGAAAGGAAGCATGCAAAAGTGGAAGGAACATAAGAAATTGAAGTTTGGAGAAGCTGGCATCGACGCACACGCGTGGACGACACGTACGCGTGATCATCGCATCAGGCAAGCGACGCGTATGCGTGGATGACGCGTATGCGTGACCAGGATTTTGTCAAGCGACGCGTATGCATGGGCGACGCATACGCGTGATAGAGCGTCACGTGCTGCAATTTGCAGAAAACATTAAGGGCGATTTCTGGGCTCCTTTTGACCTAGTTTCAGGCCCAAAAATACTTATTAGAGGCTACAGAGTGGAGCTGAAAAAAGGAGGAATCATTCACACATTCATACACATTAGTTAGGTTTAGATGTAGCTCTCTAGGTTTTAGGGTTTTTAGGTTTAACTTTTCTTAAGTTCAGATTTCTACTTTACTTTAATTTAGTTTCTCTTCTACTTTTATTTGTTCTAGCACTTTAGTTTATCTTCTCTTGTTGATTTATTTATTTTCCAATTTAGTTTATGAACTCTTGATGTTAGATTCAATTTTCATATTAATGCAATTTATGTTTTTTCATGGTTATTGCTTCTTTCTTCATTGGTTGTTATTGATTCCTTGCAATTGGTTGTTTAGATTTTATTATCTCTTATTAATTTTTTATGCTTTTATTTTGTACCCACCAAGTGTTTGATAAAATGGTTGGTTGGATTTTAAATTAGCTTTTTATGTTCTTAACTTAGATTGAGTAATTTGGGGACTCTTGAATTGTCAAAGTCTCTTGTTGGTTGGTGATTGAAAGTTGCTAGTTAGCTTGAGCTTCACTAACTCTAGTCTTTGATTAGAACTTGTGAACTCAAGTTAAATTGCTCACTTGACTTACCTTCAATTGTTAGAGGTTAATTAAGTGAGAGCAAAAGGCAATTACCATCACAAGTGACTATGATAATAGGGATAGGAATTCCAATTATCAATCCTTGCTAGGATTTTTCTTAATTGTTATTTTATTTCCTTGTTATTTACATTACTTGTTCCTTATTTCAAAACCCAAAAAGATATTTTTTCATAACCAATAGTAAAAACACTTTTCTGCAATTCCTTGAGAGATGACCCGAGGTTTAAATACTTCAGTTTATTTTTTATTGGGTTTGTAGTGTGACAAACAAATTAAATTTTGATTGAGTTTTCATTGTTGGTTTAGAACTATGCTTGCAACGAGATTTCCTTGAGAAATTCTTTACCGATAATTTTCCTCCATCATCATGCTTTCAAGGATTTGCTTTTCATCTAACAATCAACAAACATGTGATGCATGAATGCAATTATCATGAGGAATTCATAGGGTTGTAATGGGGTTAGGGTTAAGTTGGGATAGATATGGCTAAGTGGACTAAAAGATTGAATCCTTGATTAGTTCAAGTATCTCACTCAACCTATATCAACCAAATCATAAGAATGCAACCTGACCTTCATTTCTATCTTTTTATACACATTCATGCATCTTTTTCATTCAAATCTGCACATGCATTTCTTATTCAAAATTTTCTCTGCTTTTTTTTCTTTTTTCTTTGGGATAACTTTTGTCCTCATCTTATTATTTTTTTCATTTCATTTTTTATTTTATTTTTTTTCTTTTTCTATGACAAATGCATATGGTTAAAGCAAATTGATACATGAATGTGCACACATTTTCCAAATTTTTCAACATACCCAAAATACTTCTATTCTTTCTACTAAAGTTCCTCCAAAATTCCCCCACACTTAAATGCAACACACTTCTCAACCTAAGCTAATCAAGGTAAATCATGGTTTTCCGCTTAAGGTTGTGATGTGGTAATAATTAGAACAAAAGATGATTAAAAAGCTCAATATTGGCTCACAAGGGTAGATATAAGAGTATGGCTATATTGGTAAGTAAGTTTAATTCAAAAATGACCTCAATCATGCTCAATGCATTCAAACATCAAATATAGGATATGTAGACTAAAGCAAATCTAAGATCACAATCAAGAAAGGAGTATAGCACACAAGAACAAAATTTGTGGTTGAAAATGTGCAACCACACAATTAAATCTCAAATCTCATTAAGTGTTTTATTCTAGCTATTTTCTATGTTCCATAAAAATACTTCAAGCAAGTTTAAAAAAACAAGTTTTCAAATCTAATCAATGGAACGCCCTAAAAGAGATTTCTTGAAAATTATTTGTTGTTTTACCAAACTTATTTACTCTACCATGCAAATGCAAATGAAAATATTTACTACCATAAAACTACAAGTAAGCTAAGATATATACAAGCAACTAAACAAAGTGTAATATAATGAAATACTAAATAAATATTCATAAAGACATAGCTATCAAAATAAGAAAATGATGCAAAGTGTTTAGGAAGAGAAAATTTACGCCCCAAAATTGTGGATCCTCCCCACACTTAAATATTGCACGGTCCTCCGTGCATGCACATAATCTGGGGTGAAGAACTATAAGGCTCCACCTTCAGCTGGTGGGTATCAGGGCTCCGGATTGCTGTATAAACAAATAAACAACAATTGAGGAAAAGTTCATATGAGTGTGGTATGATAAAAGATAATGTGTGTATTCTAAGTGTGCATGATTTAGAACACAACACATTGGTCAGTTAAAAAGGTAACTACACAATCAAAAGAAATAGCATGTGTTCCTCAATTAAGTGGCCTAGGTTGCAAGTAAAGAATAAGCAAGAGATAGGGCACAGACAAACCTAGATAACCACAACTAAAGTGAATTTATATGAGATATCGGATATCGAAGTTGTGCAAGTGAAAGTGCAAGATTAAAATGAGGTAGCGCAACAACAACAACCAATTTCACGATGAAAAGGGGACTACTTGTTCATCCTCAAACATAATGTAATAATTGCATGGTAAGGGTACTTGTTGCAAAAAGTGACAAGCTTGATAAGAATCAAGTTAAGTCACTCAAACAAATTTAAAGCATTAAAAACAAACAAGTATCTTGTTATGTGATTATATTGATTTGGAAATCATGATGAACAAGAAATTCGATTCAATTCACTAAAATAAAAGTGCACAATTCATGATTAAGTTGCCAAACAAGGATATAGTCTAATGCATATGGTAGCTACAACATATGAATCAAACTCAAAATGCATTTAGGCAATCAAACAAAGACTTGATGCTCAGTGCACATATTCATAAAAAATTAAACCAAAATTTAAGCAAGAAGTAACCCAATCAACATCAAGCGAACACTTGCAACTTATTTAGTTAACAAATAACTAAACCAAACTTAATAAAATTACTAAAATCAAAATGAGATGCAATTAAAAGTAACTAGAATAAGTAGAAAGTAGGGCAAAAGCAAGAGAAGAGAGGGATGGAGGGGGTGGAAGTGCGTTAAGGCTTAATTCAAGGTGCAATAAAATTTTTGCCCAAAACAGCACTTGTGCATATGCACACGAGGTGGAAAATGGAATGTGAGCGGACGCACATGGGTGTGCGAATGCTCTGAGCAGAGAGGGAATTAAGAAGTGTGCGTACGCACAAGCATGTGCGTGCGCACAGAAGACTCTTTTTTTTAATAACTTGGGGAAGGATCATGTGTGCGGGCGCACACAGGTCTGTGCGCACGCACAAGAACAAAAATGGATAAGGGTTTATACGTACAGGGTGTGCTAGCACTCCCAGCAGAAGAAGTGTAAGCTGGTGTGCGTACGCACAGGTAGGTGTGCATGCACAACGTGCGCTGATAAACCACTATTTTATGGTTTATATTGTGTTTAATTATGTGGTTTTATCATGATCCTTACCCACTTATTCATTAAATTAGTATGCATTTAGATTTCCTTCCTAAACTTATTACATGTTTGAAAACTGCTTCCTAGAGACTTTAATTATTTATTTTTAATTCTCCTTTATTCCATTCGATGCCGTAATCTGTGTGTTAAGTGTTTCAGACTTTATAGGGCATGAATGAGTTGGAGATTGGAAAGGAAGCTAGCAAAAATGGAAGAAATACAAGAATTTGAGGAGATAACCAGCGAGAAGTGACGCGGTCGCATGGCTCACGCGACCGCGCGAAGGAGAGCAAATCGCAGTGACGCGGCCGCATGGCTCACGCGGCCGCGCGAATTGGAAAGGTTCTGGCGACGCGGTAGCGTGGACGACGCGAACGCGTGGCGAGGAAAAGCGCGAATGACGCGTCCGCATGAATGACGCGATCGCGTGACATGTGCGATCTACAGAATTCGTTGGGGGCGATTTTGGGCCCTATTTCGACCCAGTTTTTGGCCCGAAACAGCAGACTAGAGTCAGAGAACACGCAGAAACAATGAACGGATTCATTCAGAGACAGTTTCAGATCTAGTTTTACTCTCTTAGGTTTTTCTCTCTAGGTTTTAGAATTTTAATTTTCAATTGGTCTTAGCATTGGAACATAGAAGAGTTATTTCCTCATCAAGACTTAATCATTCTAGTTTGTTTTCTTAACTTGGTTTCATTCTTCTATGTTCCTTGTTTTGTTCAATTTTGTTATTTGAATACTTTTATGATTATTTAATGCAAGGATTATTTCTTTTTAATTTAATTTCAATTCCAATAATCATGTCTTCTTTTAATTCCCTTTCATATGCTTTGGATTCTTTATTTACAATGCGTGAGTAGTTTCCTTACTTGATGGGGAGTTGATTAAAAGGAATTCTTGAGTTAGAAGGATTGAAGAAAAATTTGTAATTGGGTTAAATGTTGGATTGCTATCCTGTCACCAACGCCAATCCCTTTGAACTAAGTGGGTTGCAACTTGTGAACAGATCTGGCATTCCAGCTTGTTTGACTTTCCCTTACTTGGTAAAGGATAACCAAACAGAACAACCATTAATTATAAATTAATTTTACATTCACTCCACCAATAATAGAAATTCCAACCAATCAACTCCCAGTCAAGGCTTTTATTCATATTATTTAAATTTCCTCAATTTACATTCCAATTTACTTAGCTCAACTTCTTGGCACATCTGATTAATAAGGTAGCACACTTTTCCGCAACTCGTTGGGAGACGACCTGGGACTTAAAACTCCCAGTAATTTTTAATTTAATTCTCTGTGACATATTTCTAAATTGATAGGCAGATTTTCGGTGAGTTAAGAACTATACTTGCAACGTAACCATTTAATAATTTTTAATTCACCAGCTTCTGTGTCTCATCAATTTTTGGCGCCGTTACCGGGGAGTTGCAATAGAGTGCTAATTTTATTAATTAGAATTTATTTATTTGCATTTTATTTTATTCTGCTACTATGAGCTGCATGTTTCTTCCGTCAAATGACGCGTTCACTTCCTGATCCACGCTTGCTAATATTCGATCCTGAAATTGAAAGGACAATTTCACGAATAAGGCGAGAACAGCATCGGTTAGCCCGCTCTGAGGGCGGATCTGAAAGTGAATCTGAGGAAGAAACCAGCCCCCGTTCTACTGATTCGGTTGTTTTACGTGCAGAAAACATGGCAGCTAGGAGAGTTACCATCCAGGAGGAAGGAGCCCCTAATTTTACAATGCAACCGTTTCAAGCGCATCATCCGGCGGTAGCTACAGATTTTGAAATAAAGCCCGCACTGCTAAATTTGATGCCCAGGTTTCATGGCCTACCTGCTCAAGAGCCTATCAAGCACTTGAGAGATTTCCAGGCAGCCTATTCTACTGTCAGGCATGATGGCACTGATGAAACTTCAATACTGCTGAAAGCTTTTCCGTTTTCTCTTGAGGGAAAAGCAAGAGAGTGGTACTACACTCAACCTCTAGCAAATGTATCCAACTGGGATACACTCAGAAAGGAGTTTCTGGAGAAATTCTTCCCATCTGAAGTCACTGATAAGCTAAGGAAGGATATCTCCACAATTATTCAGGATGACAATGAGACTCTCTTTGAATACTGGGAGCACTTCAATAATTTTTTTGAAGCATGCCCCCACCACATGATTGACAAGATCGTGCTACTCAACTATATCACACAGGGTATGAGGCCCCAAGATAAGACCATACTGGAAAGTGCCAGCAATGGGTCTATGAAGAAGTACAAGACCATTGATGAAGCTTGGCAATTGATCAGTGATTTAGCTGAATCCACTAGGAACCACAGACAGAAGCAAGGCCGTTCAAAAGCTGTTGCAGAAGTATCTTCTAGCAGCGAGACTGCTGCTCTACGTGAAGGCATCTGTGAAATGACCAACTTGCTGAAGCAAATACAGTTGAATCAACAAGTTCAGCAAGCTCAACCTCCTCCACCACAGCAAAACCAACAACTAGTCCCACAAAGAATTTGTGGAATCTGTGCTGATTACAGCCATTATACTGATGAATGCCCACAGCTCCAACAAGAAGACAACATGGTGGCATCCACTCACAACTTCTATGACCGCCCCAACCAAGGGTATAATCAAAGTGGAAATAATAACCATGGATGGTAGGATAATTCAAACCAGAATTGGAGGGACAACAATAATAGAGGAGGCAAAGATAATCAGGAAAATCAGAGGTGGAACAATAACAACAACAGGCAGCAAAATCAACCTTACAGAGCACCTCACCTGAGGCAGAACCAAGGACCACAGAACAATCAGCAGCAGACCTCTCAATTTACCCATTCTTCTTCACCTTCTACTGAAGACCTACTGCAATCTTTTGAGAAAAGACAACAGGCCATGGAAAGTAACATCATGAATAGTATTAATGCCAGTTTGAATGGTCTCACCTCTACTATGCAAGCTTTTATGACACAGTTTGTACCAGCATAAAATTCCGATAACCAACCTTCAAGCACCACTGGAATCCCCTCTCAACCATTACCCAACCCAAAGGGAGGCATTAATGCCATCACCCTGAGGTCCGGAACCACACTGCAGGAGAGGAATCAGGAGGAACCAAGCTCACCAGAATACGCCTCAGCTGAAGAGGTGGTAGAAATCGAAGATGTTGAAGAGGAAGATGATATACAGGACATAGCTGAAGAAGAAATAGCTCAACCACAGGAGGAAGCATCAAAAGGCGCAGACGCCACAGACAACAATACTCCTATTCCATTTCCACAACTTGCAAGGAAGCCCAGGAAGCAGCTGGAACCCGATCCTAAAATTGTAGAGATATTCAAAAAGGTCGAGGTAACTGTTTCCCTTTTTGATGTTATTCAGCAGGTACCTAAATATGTAAAGTTTCTAAAAGACTTATGTATCCATAAAGACAAAATTAATGAATTAGAAACTATTCCTTTAGGTAGTTCTATATCTGCTTTAATGGGAGGATTACCTGAAAAATGTAGTGATCCAGGT
>NC_029790.2:34099288-34133270 GCF_000816755.2 Arachis ipaensis
CTCAAGTATGCGAGCATAGAATATTTCTAGAAGAGGGAGCAAGACCTGTCCGTCAACCCCAGAGAAGATTGAATCCCACCATCTTGGAAGTTGTCAAAAAAGAAGTGACCAGACTATTAGAAGTAGGTATCATATATCCCATTTTAGACAGTGAATGGGTAAGCCCAGTACAAGTGGTGCCCAAGAAATCTGGAGTCACTACAGTGAAGAGTGAGCATGGAGAGCTCATAGCAACTAGAGTTCAGAATGCTTGAAAAGTCTGCATTGATTACAGGCGTCTCAACCAAGCTACCCGTAAGGATCACTACCCACTTCCATTCATTGATCAAATGCTGGATCGCCTGTCAGGTAAATCACATTATTGCTTTTTAGATGGTTACACAGGTTATTTCCAGATTCATATAGCTCCTGAGGATCAGGAAAAGACTACTTTTACATGTCCTTTTGGAACATATGCTTATAAGAGAATGCCCTTTGGCTTGTGCAATGCATCAGCTACCTTCCAAAGGTGCATGATGAGTTTTTTCTCTGATCTTATTGAGGACTGTATGGAAGTTTTTATGGACGATTTTAGCGTTTATGGTGATTCTTTTAGCCTTTGCTTAGATGGATTATCTCGAGTATTAGATAGATGTGTTAACACAAACCTTGTATTGAATTTCGAAAAATGCCACTTTATGGTAAAACAAGGGATTGTATTAGGACATGTGGTATCTAATAATGGTATTTCTGTAGACCCAGCAAAGGTGAATGTTATTTCTAGTTTACCTTACCCCTCTTCTGTGAGGGAAGTCCGTTCGTTCCTTGGCCATGCAGGTTTCTACCGGAGATTTATTAAAGACTTTAGTAAGGTGGCACTTCCCTTGTTCAGATTACTGTAGAAGGATATTAAGTTCGAGTTCAGTGAGGATTGCGAACAAGTGTTTGATAAGCTGAAGACTGCTCTAACTCAAGCCCCAATTGTGAGAGGACCAGACTGGAGTCAGCCGTTTGAAATCATGTGCGATGCTTCCAACCATGCAGTAGGAGCAGCGCTGGCTCAGCGCGAAGGTAAGGATCCTTTTGTTATTGCCTATGCGTCTAAGACTTTAGACACTGCCCAGTCCAATTATACTACTACTGAGAAAGAGCTTCTGGCTATTGTTTTTGCTCTGGATAAATTCCGAGCCTATTTATATGGTACTAGAGTAGTAGTGTATTCGGACCATGCAGCTCTAAAGTATCTATTAGCTAAAAAGGAATTCAAACCAAGACTTATACGTTGGATACTACTGTTACAAGAATTTGATTTAGAAATAAAGGATAGGAGTGGTAATCAGAATTTAGTAGCAGACCACTTGAGTCGCCTTGAACATATTAAGGATGATTCTACTCCTATAGATGATAATTTTCCTTTTGACAACCTGCAAGCAGTATCTGCGGTAATCCCTTGGTATGCACCTGTTGCTAATTATTTAGTTAGCCGCACATTTCCTCTACATTTTTCTAAACATCAAAGAGACAAGTTGAAAAGCGAGTCTAAATATTATATATGGGATGACCCATATTTATGGAGATGTGGCGCTGACCAGATAATTAGACGTTGTGTGCCTCAATCAGAATTCCAGTCCATTTTAGAGGCCTGTCACTCATCTGAGAGCGGAGGACATTTTGGCCCTCAAAGAACAGCTAGAAAGATCTTAGACTGCGGATTCTGGTGGCCTACTCTTTTTAGAGACGCTGCTGAGTTTTGTAAATCCTGCCCCCATGCCAGAAATTTGGTAATATATCCAGGAGGGATGAGATGCCTCAACAATATATGCTCTTCTGTGAAATTTTTGATGTTTGGGGCATTGACTTCATGGGTCCATTTCTAAATTCTAATGGATATTTTTATATATTGTTAGCTGTGGATTATGTTTCCAAAAGGGTAGAAGCAATTCCTACCCGCACTGATGATGCTAACACTGTTGTTTCCTTTGTGAGAAACCATATTATATGTCGCTTTGGGTCACCACGAGCAATCGTGAGCGATCAAGGCACCCATTTTTGTAACAGGAGACTAACAGGATTGATGAAGAAGCATGGGATAATCCATAAAGTTGCAACAGCTTACCATCCCCAAACTAATGGGCAAGCCGAGGTATCAAACAGAGAAGTTAAGCGTATCTTGCAAAAGATAGTAAAGCCTCACAGAAAAGACTGGAGCACCAGGCTACAAGATGCACTGTGGGCATATAGAACGGCATACAAGACGCCCATTGGGATGATTCCCTTCCGCTTGGTTTATGGAAAAGCTTGTCATCTCCCAGTTGAAATAGAACACAGAGCCTTCTAGGCAGTTAAGGAGTGCAACATGGGAATTGAGAACGCCGGAGCTGAAAGGAAGTTGCAACTGCAGGAACTGGAGAACCTTCGGCTAGAAGCTTATGAGAACTCCAGAATTTACAAGGAAAAGATGAAAGCTGTGCATGATCAGAACATCAAGAAGAAAGAGTTTCAACCTGGATATTTTGTCCTCCTTTACAAATCTCGACTAAGGCTCATGCCCGGTAAGTTGAGATCAAAATGGGAAGGTCCATACAGAGTAGAGAAGGCTGAACCGTACGGAGTTTATCACCTAAGCCATCCTTCAAGTTCTGAACTTATTAAGGTTAATGGACAACGCCTGAAGCTGTACCATGGCGAGAAGGTACAGAAAAATAAGGAGCTTGAGATCTTCCACCTGGAAGATCCCCACATAGCAGCCGATTGAGCTAGTGGAGCGTCCAACTTACGGACGTTAAAGCAAAGTGCTTGGTGGGAGACAACCCACCGCGGTATGATCGTTCTTTTCTTCACTTTTAGTTTTTCTTCTTTAATAACTCTCCTCTTTATTAGTGCTTTCGTGCATTTGCATTTCATGTCTTCATATTTCTTTTTAATTCAAAAAAAAGGGGTTTTTCGCCGCGCGACGCGATCGCATCAGCGACGCGTTCGCATCGCAAATGGGGTGGAGAAAACAAATAAACGAACCGAGAGTTCGGCTGGAATCCGGCTGGAGGCATGCCAATGGCACAAATCGACCCACGCGACCGCGTCCCTGACGCGTTCGCGTCGCATGGGAATCCTGACCTCCCACGTGACCGCGTGCCCCACGCGGCTGCGTGCCCTGAACTTTCGACGTAAAAGGGTGCACACTGAGATATTGTGCAAGAGTAGTGCTGGATTGGTGCTGGAAGCACAATCCTTTTCACGCGACCGCGTTGCCGACACGGCCGCGTCACCCATTTTATAACGCACACTCATGCGATCGCGTGACCCACGCGATCGCATCACCCTAATTTGGTAATTAAAATAAATCGAACAGAGAGTTGTGCTGGAGCGAGGCTGCACTCGCGCCAGCAGCGTAACACGGATCACGCGACCGCGTGACTGACACGATCGCGTCCCCTTACCTGACGCCCACCCACGCAAACGCGTGCCCCACGCGGCCGCGTCGCATGCGCCGCACAACTCAACCTAAATTGCCAAATTATCTTATCTTTTTCTCCCCCAAATCCTAATTTTTCTTTTCCCTCCTTATTTCTTCCTTCCCCCTTCTATCTCACCTTTCACTCTCTATCTCTCTTACCACCATTAACAAGGTCTTACCTTCTTCTTCCTTCTTCTCTTTTTCCTATAATTCTTCTTATATTATGTATATATATTATTATTTTCTTTTTCTTTTCTTTTTCTTTTCAGATTTTTATTTTTCCTTCTTCTTCTTTTCTTTTCTTTACATGGTGTTAGAAACCTTTTGAGTTATCATCCCTCATTATATGCTTGTGGATTATTGCAAATTGTTTGACAATTATTTTTCTCCCACTTAAGGGATTGCTTGCATGTTCATCTTCATATTTTCTATACCCTATTCACCATGCATGCTATGTGTTTGTGAAAAAGCTCATGTGACATTATGCACTTCTCTATGTTGCTATACTATTTAATGCTTGCTTTTCACAACTTTTCATTATTATTTTATTAATTGAATTCAATTGTCAATACAAACGTGATGGTTTGTTACGAAGTAATGCTTGGTCTATGCCACTCATGCCCTTTTTCGGCATGCCAATAAACACCTTGCATTCACTTGACTTTGTATGCACTAGCTATTTTCCATTGATGGCTTTTCATATGTACTCGAGAGCATGTGTTACTGTCATCTACATTTTGCTGTGCATCATTCACCCTCTTTTCCGTTTCCTTCCTTGCTATATATCTCTTTAAATTTAATTTTCTTTCTCTTCCCTTCTTTCAAGATGGCCACCAAGAAAGGAAAGGAGAAAGCAACTTCCAAACCACCAGCAAGAAGAGGAACTAAAAGAGCATTAGTGGCAGAGCCTTCTTCAACCACAGTTAAGCCCTCAACAAAAAGTGTTAAGCGGATAATAAAGGTTGACGAAAAAGAGAAAGCCTTTCCAGCAAAGGACACTGCGCGATTTTCCAATCGCTACTGTGAGCAGATGTTCCCTATCATGGCAGAAAGGAATTATAACAATGAATATCTTCTTATCCTCCCGTCCAATATTGCCACCTTTGTTGAGCCGCAACTTGAGCGAAGACAATGGGGTTTTCTCCAGAGACAGCCGAGGCAGGTCAATCTTTCTTGGGTAGTTGAGTTCTACTCCAACTTCTACATGCCGACCCTACAGTCTGTTTATGTCCGGCAAAAGCAAGTCCCCATCACAGAAGAGGCCATTCAGCAAGCTCTGAGTCTTCCCCCTATTCCAGCAAGAATGGACGCTTTTCAAGTAGCCATCCTTCAGCGTCAGAGATACCAATTCAACTGAGACTCCGTTCTCGGAGTCATTGCATTACCTGGCAGCCATTGGATCTACGGATACCACCGTACCCGCCCTAAGGGAATCTTGGCTTCAGCACTTACCTTGGAGGCTCGCGTATGGGCACAGATCATGTCCCATTACGTCTTTCCGAGCACTCATGAGTCCTCCTTCACTGCAGACATGGCTGTTCTACTATGGTGCATCCTTACAGACCAACCTCTGAATCTCGCAAAACACATCCGGAATGCTATGGAACACGTACAAATTGCGGACAACTTACCTTTCCCCGCCCTGGTCTCAGATCTTGTCTTAGCAGCCAGAGTCTCCTACAGAGCTGGGGACACCAAAGCCATGCTTCCACAGGACGATCAGTATGTCCCTAACGGGAAATACTTCAGACTCTTAGCAGCCACTACAAGCCTTCCTACTGCTCCAGTTGAAGATAATCCTTCTTCAACACCACAAGCATCTACAACTGAGAAATTGCTCCAGCAGATAATCGAACGGTTGGATCGACAAGAACAGAAAGCAAAGATGAGAGAGTGCCGATTCAAACACCTCAAGGAGCTACTCAAGGGAAATTTTAGAGACTCAGACACCCCGGACTCCACTTCCTTCACCAGCACAGGGAGCCATGACGGCCCCGCCTGTGGAGATACTGCTACCAGCCCACCCCTGTTTCTGACAGATGGCACCGAGGACGGTGCAAAGCTTTAAGTGTGGGGAGGTCGGTCAGTACCTAACTTCCGGAGGTAAATTCTCTTCTCTGGCACCAATAATTAGGATATTTTAGTTAGATTTTCTTTCCTTTATAGAATAGAATAAATTGCATAGGTTAGGATAGTTGCATGCATGTTCTACTTGATTGAAAAGACAGTAAGTTTCTTTTAAAAATCTATCTTTGGAACAAAATTTCACTAATTTTTCAAAATTTTTATGATAAATTTTCTTGAGTTGTATTTGGAACATGATATTTGAGTTAAAGAACACACATCTTGTGAAAGATTTGAGCCTTTATGAATGGTTACATTATTTAACCATAATTATTTCGTTCTTGTGTGTTTACTTCTCTATGATTGTAATCTATATTTTGTTTTATCTTATATGTCCAATAGTTATTATATTTGCATGCTTGCACATGATTGAGGCCATTATTTGTTTAAACTCACTCATCCAAATTAAGCCTACCCTTTTCAATTACCTTTGTTAACCACTTTGAGCCTTTTATTCCCATTTGTTCGATATTTTATCACATTACTAACCTTAAGCCGAAAAACAATCGTATATCCCAAATTGAATCTTTAGTTAGCTTAAGATAGAATTGTGTGTGCTAGTTAAGTATGAGAAATTGTGGGAACAAAAGTTGTTAAGGGAATGTATCATGAAAATTTAAAGGGAATTTGGATACCTACTCATGTGAAACTACAAGAATTAAAAATCTATGTGCATTGACAAGCTTTATTTATAAAAAAAATAATAATAAATATGAAAAATCAATAAATAAGGGGACAAAATTACCCCAATGTTGAATTCAGAATTCGAAGATCAATGCACATATGATATAACCAAAAATATAAGTTGATACATGAGTATGGATTGAAAAAGGGAATTCTGGGTAGCTAGGTATGAACTTTAAAGATGACATTAAGTGTATACAAGTTATATTAGAGCTTGGGTTAATTAAAGATTCAATTTATTAGCTCACTTGACCAAATATACACCCCTGCCTATACCTTAGCCCCATTACAACCTTGAAAAGACCTCATGATGTTTGTATTGGTATATTAACTATTGTTGATTGGTTAGGAGAAGAACAAAAGTTAGAAAGCATGATTAGAGAAGGATAGAGTGACCACCCTATACACTAGAGATCAGAGCGCACATACATTATCAGTGAGGGTTCAATGCTTGAATTTTCATGTTCCTTGCTTTCATGAGCTATTTTCTTGCACTTTTATCTGTTTTATTGTGTAATGATAAAATTAGTGGAATTTGATTTGTAATTGTTTTGAAGAGCTTATTTACTTTTGATTAAGTAGACAAGAATCATATAGTTGCATTTATTTATATATGTGTAGGTTTGCACTGCATTTCATGAGTTTCTACATGTTCATACTTATTTCCTTATCTCCTTCAATTAAGCATGAGGACATGCTAATGTTTAAGTGTGGGGAGGTTGATAAACCACTATTTTATGGTTTATATTGTGTTTAATTGTGTGGTTTTATCATGATCCTTACCCACTTATTCATTAAATTAGTATGCATTTAGATTTCCTTCCTAAACTTATTACATGTTTGAAAACTGCTTCCTAGAGACTTTAATTATTTATTTTTAATTCCCCTTTATTCCATTCGATGCCGTAATCTGTGTGTTAAGTGTTTCAGACTTTATAGGGCATGAATGAGTTGGAGATTGGAAAGGAAGCTAGCAAAAATGGAAGAAATACAAGAATTTGAGGAGATAACCAGCGAGAAGTGACGCGGTCGCATGGCTCACGCGACCGCGCGAAGGAGAGCAAATCGCAGTGATGCGGCCGCATGGCTCACGCGGCCGCGCGAATCGGAAAAGTTTTGGCGACGCGGTAGTGTGGACGACACGAACGCGTGGCGAGGAAAAGCGCGAATGACGCGTCCGCATGGATGACGCGATCGCGTGACATGTGCGATCTGCATAATCTGCAGAATTCGTTGGGGGCAATTTTGGGCCCTATTTCGACCCAGTTTTCGGCCCGGAACAACAGACTAGAGTCAGAGAACACGCAGAAACAAGGAACGGATTCATTCAGAGACAGTTTCAGATCTAGTTTTACTCTCTAGGTTTTAGAATTTTAATTTTCAATTGGTCTTCGCATTGGAACATTGAGAAGAGTTATTTTCTCATCAAGACTTCATCATTCTAGTTTGTTTTCTTAACTTGGTTTCATTCTTCTATGTTCCTTGTTTTGTTCAATTTTGTTATTTGAATACTTTTATGATTATTTAATGCAAGGATTATTTCTTTTTAATTTAATTTCAATTCCAATAATCATGTCTTCTTTTAATTCCCTTTCATATGCTTTGGATTCTTTATTTACAATGCGTGAGTAGTTTCCTTACTTGATGGGAAGTTGATTAAAAGGAATTCTTGAGTTGGAAGGATTGAAGAAAAATTTGTAATTGGGTTAAATGTTGGATTGCTATCCTGTCACCAACGCCAATCCCTTTGAACTAAGTGGGTTACAACTTGTGAACAGATCTGGCATTCCAGCTTGTTTGACTTTCCCTTACTTGGTAAAGGATAACCAAACAAAACAACCATTAATTATAAATTAATTTTACATTCACTCCACCAATAATAGAAATTCCAACCAATCAACTCCCAGTCAAGGCTTTTATTCATATTATTTAAATTTCCTCAATTTACATTCCAATTTACTTAGCTCAACTTATTGGCACATCTGATTAATAAGGTAGCACACTTTTCTGCAACTCGTTGGGAGACGACCTGGGACTTAAAACTCCCAGTAATTTTTAATTTAATTCTCTGTGACATATTTCTAAATTGATAGGCAGATTTTCGGTGAGTTAAGAACTATACTTGCAACATAACCATTTAATAATTTTTAATTCACCAGCTTCTGCGTCTCATCATGCGCAAAAAGGGCTTTGTGTGCGCACGCACAAAGCGCAAGAAAAACAGGGGAGCGCCTATGCACAAGCCGCGCGAGCACTTCCAACAGAGGGCGCACAAGCTAGTGTGCGCACGCACAGGTCGGTGCGCACGCACAAGAAGTGAAATATAGATATTGCTTGCGTACGCACAAGGGTGTGCGCACGCACGATGCCCTGTTTTTCCAAAAAAAAAATTTCTCAAATTCAAAGGTACTAAGCCTTAGCTCAATCAAAAGTTCAACCCCACAACATTCAAATATCCATAAATGCATGATCCACATGAAAATTAACCTATGTATGCTCAAAATTAAACTAATCCTAGGCTAACTAAGACAAGCAAACATGCAATAAACCAAAATTATAAACAAGGAAAGGGTTGGAACAATGTTACCATGGTGGGGTGTCTCCCACCTAGCACTTTGGTTTATTGTCCTTAAGTTGGACTTATGAAGAGCTCTAATCAAGGAGACTTGTGCTTATATTTATCTTGGAACTTCCAACAATGCTTGAATCTCCAAAATTTTCAATTGATTGCACCAAGCTTTGATGGAATTTTCAACAAGCTATGAGATCCCAAAATTAACCTTCTATACAAACAAAATCAAGAAAACAAACAAAAAGCAAGATATTAACAGATTAACATATTCACAATAGCCAATAATATAACACCATTGTAACTCCCCGGCAACAGCGCCAAAAATTTGATAGAGACCAAAAGCGGGTTAGGAATTTTTCTCAAAATAGGATTGGCGTTGCAAGTATAGTCCAAACCCAACAATTGACCAACATCAAATTTTAATTCAAAGATGTCACAATCAATACAAAATAGTCGGAAGTTTTAAGTCCCGGGTCATCTTCCCTAGGATTTACAATGAAATGCTCTATTATTGACTATGGGGGATTTGGGGATTTTGATTACAAGAGGAAAGAAATTAAAATGGCAAGTAATTAAATGAAAAGCAAGTAAAAGCAATGAAAATAGAAATTAAATGGAAAAAAGGACTCTTGGCAAGAATTGGAGAATTAATGATTCCTATCCTAGTTATGGACCACAAACATGGTAATTGTGTAGAATTAATCCCAATTAGTCAATTCTAATGATGAGTGGATATTTTATACATTTTTGGCATAACTTTCATATAGTTTTTAGTAGTTTTTATTAAGTTTTTATAGGTTTTAGTGCTAATTTTACATTTTTGGATTCTACTATGAGTTTTTGTGTTTTTGGACAATTTCAGGTAATTTCTGGCTGAAATTGAGGAGCTGGAGCAGAAGTCTGATTCAGAGACAGACAAAGCACTGTAGATGCTATCCAGATCTGACCTACCTGCATTCGAAAGAGATTTTCTAGAGATGCAGAAGTTCAAATGGAGCGCTCAACGGCTATGGAAAGCGGACTTCTAGAGCTTTCCAGCAATATATAATAGTCCATAGTTTGCTGGTGCGGAATTTATAACCCACAAACTAACCGGCAAGTGCACTGGGTCGTACCAAGTAATACCTCAGGTGAGTGAGGGTCGATCCCACGAGGATTGAAGGACTAAGCAACAATGGTTGATTAATTAGCTAAGCTAGACAAGCAGAAAATACTGTTTGAGATTTCAAAAAGCATTAAACAGAAGACAGGCAAATAAATAAGATGGGAATAAAATATGGAGAAGGCAGTTAAGGTTTCAGAGTTATCTATTTTTCGGATTGACTTTTCTTACTAACTATTTTAATCATGCAAGATTTAATTCATGGCAAACTATATGTGACTAGACCCTAATTCCTTAGACCTTTCTAGTTTCTTCTAAAATTCATCAACTGCCAATTCCTTGGTCAATTTATTCCAATTAGAAGGTGAAGCTTAATTCTAGTTTATATGCCACATAAATCCTAATTACCCAAATATAAGAGGATTATATGTCACATATCCCGTTAAGTCCAGATAATTAAAATTTAGGAGAAGTTATTTTCAAGTATGTGATGAACGCGTGCCTGACAACCACTTCCGTTCTACTACAATAGACAGAGCTCCTAACCTTAACAGTGGAGGTTTAGTTGCTCATGGTTCAGAGAGAAAATAAGGATTCTGATAAAATGTATTTTGGCTGAGGTGGAATGGAATGTTAACTAATTGGAATCTCCTGAAGGGAAGTTTCTTTTCCCTTTTATATCTAATCCTAATTAATTTAAAAAATATATTTTCTAAAACTAAAATAATATCTTTTCCTCTTAAAAGTTAAAGTTTAAATCAGAATTAATAGGAATCAGCGTTTTCTGCACTTCGCGTTTCTCATGCGTACGTGTCAGTCACGCGTACACGTCGATGGTCTTCTTCGCGTGTCACGCGTACGCGTCAGGTACGCACACGCGTCGCTGAGCAACTTCACTTTTCATGCGTACGCGTCAGGTACGTGCACGCGTCACTCCTCGCTGGTCATCTCATTTAATTCTTGTCCTATATAGCCTTTAATTCCTCTCCATCCTCTAAGCATTTTTGCCCTATATAGCTTTCTTCTCTTTTTCTGCGGAAGCTCCATCAAATCCAACCAAATGCTACCTAAAATAAACAGAATTGCACAAGACTCAAAGTAGCATCCATAGTGGCTAAAAGATAATTAATTCTTGATTAAACTCAACAAATTGAATGCATATTCACTAGGAAAAGATAGGAAAGATGCTCACGCATCACAACACCAAACTTGACTTGTTGCTTGTCCTCAAGAAACCAAACTAATATAAGCTTAGGATGTGAATTTGCATGAGAATGAAAGTTCGATTAAGCTCATGTCTCTTCTTATAGTGGGGTTTACAACTGCAATCTTGAATAGTTTTGGCATCTCACTCTCCTTTGAATCAGAAGGATGTCAATGTCATTCGGAATTAGAATCCGGATAATTTTATGAATTCTCTGATCTTTTGTAACTCAATTTAACCCTTGAACACAAAAATTTTTCTTTGATTCTCTTTTCTTTGGTGCTTTGCACCTTGAGCCTAGCCGTGACTTTAAATATTTTGTCTCAAGCTTCACCTGACACAGAAACACCACAAGCACTTAACTGGGGAACTCTCTTTAAGTTCCGATTTTTCTTTTAGTTACACCCAGACAGTGGTGCTCAAAGCCTTTGGCATACTCTGCTAATTTCAATTGATCTCGACTCTAAATGTTTTGTCTCAAGGATTACTTGACACAAGAACACCACAAGCATGTGACTAGGAAAACAACTCTTTGAGCTTTTAATCATGTGTGACCTCCCTAGTTATTGATTCTCAGAGCCTTGGACCTTGCTTTTATATCTTTTTTTTGCTCTCTCTTTTGCTTCAAGGATTAAATTTTTGTTTATTTAAGAGAAGTCATAATAATTTTCTAAATTTCTGTTCCATGTACATCAACATTCTTTGATTCAAATTTAAATATGCAATGTTCATGTCATGCATTCAGAGTCACAGAAAATACCACCACATGTAAGTGAATAAGACTACTCTTCAATATAAACTCAATTTATCATGCAATACATCACTTCTTTTTTTTTTCTTTTTAGATTCAAGTTCAGTAAGCGGTACATGAGACAAATAACAGAATGAAACTAATTCTAAGAATTGAAAGTACTAAAGACCATACAGGCAATTAAAGCAATAGAAAATAGAAAGCAAAATAAGAACGGAAGAGAAATAGAATGAAAGGAACTCAACACCTCAGTTATGCTAGTGGCTATCTCATTCCTCCATGAAGAATATTCATCTCCATTTGGTGCTATTAAAATAAACAGAAAAGCCATAAGCGAAGCGACAACACCAAACTTAAAGGTTTGCTTGTCCTCAAGCAAAGAAGAACTGAAAACAAAAACAAATATTATGAGGAAAGAAGAATAAAAGGATAAAATAACAAGAGAGAATTAGGATTTGGGAGAGAGAGAGAATGAAAATTTTAAATCTGGACGGCGCACTAGTGGAGGTGTGCGGTGCAAGCGACGCGTATGCATACAGCACGCGTACGCGTGGGTCGGCCGATTTTGATAGTGATGCGTAAGCGTCCGGCACGCGTACGCGTGCCCTTGGTTTGTGCGAATCGCGTGAAGGCGGCCGCACACACGCACAAATCTCTGTTCACGTGGCCTAGGAACCAAAATTTTCATATGACGCATGCACGTCATGCCCGCGCACGCGTGGATGGCCACATGTGGAAAGGACGCACACGCTCAAGGACGCGTACGTGTGATCAAGTTTATGCCTCTAGCACACTTCCAGCCCCAAGCTAGCACAACTCTCTGCCCAAACACTCATTGACGCCGATTTGCAGGGTGACGCGCACGCGTGAAGGCACGCGTACGCGTGGGCTGGTTTGTGCGTAAAACATAGTTCCAGCGCCACTCCTGCTCAACTTTCTGTTCATTTTTATTTTTCACGCACACAAATATGACGCGTACACGTCAATGACGCTTGCGCGTCGTGTGCTCATTTTTTTTTTGTGTCGCCTGAAGTGTTTGGTTCCTGTTATAAAATAGCTGCATGATCAGAAAAACAGTAAAAACTCAATAAAAATCAAATAAGTAATAAAACTACTACTACGAAAAATAACTAAGGATACGAAATTATCGGGTTGCCTCTAGACAAGCGCTTCTTTAACGTCACTAGCTTAACGGTCAGTTCTGCTAATTCAGTAGATTAGCGGACCTCTGGCGATCGATCTCGCCTCCAAGATAGTGCTTCAACCTCTGGCCATTCACTGTAAATTTCCTATCAGAATTCTCTTCCTGTATTTTCACATAACCATATGGTGAAGCTCTGGTAACCACAAACGGTCCTGACCACCGGGATTTCAGCTTTTCGAGAAAGAGTTTGAGCCTTGAATTATACAGAAGCACTCTCTATCCTAGCTCAAAGACTCTGATGGCAATCTTCTTGTCATGCAGTAACTTGGTTCTCTCCTTATAGAGCTTGGCATTCTCATAGGCTGAATATCTGAATTCATCAAGCTCATTTAACTAAAGCATTTGCTTGATTCCTGCAGCTTCTGAATCAAGATTCAGATACCGGATTTTCCAGTAAGCTTTATGCTTCAACTCAACTGGCAAGTGACAGGCTTTGCCATAGACCAACTGATAAGGGAACATGCCAATAGGAGTCTTGCAAGCTGTCCGGTATGCCCAGAGAGCATCATCAAGCTTCCTAGACCAGTCCTTTCTTGAAACACTAACGGTATTCTCTAGAATCCACTTGAGTTCCCTGTTGGAAACTTCAACCTATCCATTTGTCTGAGGGTGATAGGGGGTTGCCACTTTATGACAGACTCCATATCTCTGCAGAAAAGAGTCCAGCTGTCTATTACAGAAGTGACTTCCTCCATTACTAATGAGTGTCCTTGGGACACCAAACCGGCTAAAGATATATCTCTGAAGAAAGCTCATTACCACCTTGGCATCATTGGTGGGCAGAGCCACAGCTTCTACCCACTTAGACACATAATCAACTGCCACTAGAATATAGTTGTTTGAATATGAGGGTGGAAAAGGTCCCAAAAAATCAATACCCCACACATCAAACAACTCAACCTCAAGAATTCCCTGCTGTGGCATTTCATGGTTGGCAGGGAGATTCGTGGCTTTTTCCAAATGTCACAGTGCTTCACAAATTCTCTTGAATCTCTAAAGAGAGTCAGCTAGTAAAACCCGCTCTGAAGGACCTTTGTAGCTATCCTTTCACCACCAAAGTGGCCTCCATAATCAGAACCATGACAATGCCAAAGAATCTGCTGTGTTTCTTCATCTGGGACACATCTCCGGATGATACCATCTGAACACCTTTTAAAAAGATATGGTTCCTCCCAAATGTAGAACTTGGCATTAGTCAATAACTTCTTTACTTGTTGCCTACTGTACTCCCTTGGAATAAAATTCATGGCCTTATAATATGCAATGTATGCAAACCATGGAGCCTGCTAAATAAGGAACAGTTGCTCATCCGGAAATGTCTCAGTCACAGCTGTGGGTGGTTGTACGCCTGCTTCAGGCTCAATCCTGGAGAGATGGTCAGCTACTTGATTTTCTAACCCTTTCCTGTCTTTTATCTCAATATCAAACTCCTGAAGGAGCAACACCCATCTGATTAATCTTGGTTTAGAATCCTGCTTGGTTAGTGATGCGTGAGCATCTTTCCTATTTTTTCCTAGTGAATTTGTATTTAATTTGTTAAGTTTTATCAAGATTTAATTATCTTTTAGCCACTATGGATGCTACTTTGAGTTTTGTGCAATTCCGTTTATTTTAGGTAGCAATTGGTTGGATTTGATGGAGTTTCTGCAGAGAAAGAGAAGAAACCAAGGAGATGACCAGCGAGGAGTGACGCGTGCGCGTGCCTGACGCGTACGCGTGATTCGGAGCTGTCCATGGCGACGCGTGCGTGTAGCTAACGCGTACGCGTAAAAAGCGAAAGTTGTACAGTGACGTGTGCGTGTAGCTGACGCGTACGCGTGACATGAGCCACGTGCAGAAAATGCTGGGGGCGATTTCAGGCCGAGTTTCGACCCAGTTTTTGGCCCAGAAACACAGACTAGAGCCAGGGGATAGCAGAGACTCAAATGAGATTCACACAAGAATGGTTATGCCCACTCCAAGTTAGGCGTGGACCCTACGAAGCAAGTGGTCCTTATCCATCAATTGAAGACATGCTGATTGCTTTAATTAATTCTGATTTAAACTTTATTTTTTATTTAAAATAGGAAAATATATTATTTTAGTTTTAGAAGATAAATTTTAAATTAATGAGGATTAGATATAAAAGGGGATTGGAATTATTCCACAGGGGATTCCATTCCACGACTACCAAAATACATTTTATCAGAATCCTTATTTTCTTTGCCATGAGCAACTAAACCTCCATTGTTAAGGTTATGAGCTCCGTCTATTGTATGGATTGATTATATTATTTTTCTATTTTAATTCATGTTTTGATTTATATTTCAAGATTTGTTTTCGCTCTTTATCTTATGAATTTGGGTGGAACGGAAGTATGTCCCTCTTTCTAATTGAGTTCTTGTATAACTTGGAAAAGCTCTTTACTTGAACAACAGCTTAAAAAAAATTTCTCCTAAATTCTAATTATCTGTACTTAACGGGATACGTGACATATAATCCTCTTATATTTGGGTAATTAGGATTGTTGTGGCATAATAACTAGAATTAAACTTCACCCCCTAATTGGAATTAATTGACCAAGGAATTAGCGGTTGATGAATTTTAGAGGAGACTATAAAGGTCTAAGGAATTAAGGTCTAGTCACATATAGTTTGCCATGAATTAAATCATGCATGATTAGAATAAATTAATAAGAAAAGTCAATCCAGAAAATAGATATCTCTGAAACCTTAACCGCCTTCTCCATATTTTATTCCCAACTTATTTATTTGCATGTCTTCTGTTTAATGCTTTTTGAACTCTCAAACACTATTTTCTGTTTGTCTAACTAAGTAGATTAATCAACCATTGTTGCTTAGTCCTTCAATCCTCGTGGGATCGACCCTCACTCACTTGATGTATTACTTGGTACGACCCAGTGCACTTGCCGGTTAGTTTGTGGTTATAAATTCCGCACCAAGTTTTTGGCGCCGTTGCCGGGGATTGATTGTGATTAACAACTATTAGTTGTTTGATTGCTTAGATTAGGAATTTTAATTTTAATTTTATTTAAATTTTGCTTTATTATTTTCAAAAAAAATTAATAAATAAATAGCACTAATATTTTTCCTTAATTTCTGAAATTAAGTTTGGTGTCACCTAGTTAATTTTATTTTAATTTTCTTGTTTATTTTCCCTGTTAATTTTTGAAAATTTCTGTCTAATTTTAGTTATCATTTTCGAAATTTATTTATTTATTTTATTTAGTATTTTTATTTTATTATTTTACACAGGTTATCTCACTGGGACTTCTCTGCACTCTGACGTAGAGAATCCCATCTTTTCTTGTCTTCTGTTTGTTTATGCGTAGGAACAGGGACAAGAAACCTCTGTTAGACTTTGATCCAGAACCTGAAAGGACTTGTAGGCGACGTTTACAACAAGCAAGACTTTACAAGGCTGCAGAATCCACTATGTATCACAATAATGCTGTTAATGCCAATATGACAAATCCGAATGGGAATGAAGAACAAAGGAGAGTGCTTGGCTCTTACTCTGCTCCTACTGCAGATCTTTATGGAAAAAGCATTGTGGTGCCTCCTATAGCTACGAACAAATTTGAGCTGATGCCACAATTGGTCACCCTGGTGCAACAAAACTACCAGTATCATGGTCTTCCCCACGAAGACCCAAATCAATTTATTTCTAATTTTCTGCAGATTTGTGATACTGTGAAGACAAATGGAGTGAACCCAGAGGTGTACAAACCCATGCTCTTCCCGTTTGCTCTGAGGGATTGATAAACCACTATTTTATGGTTTATCTTGTGCTTAATTGAGTGGATTTTATCAACTCTTTACCCACTTATTCATACTATTTGCATGGTTTTACATTTGCCTTCTTAATTATGTGCTTTGATTGAAAACATGCTTCTTTGGCCTTAAGTCCCCTATGTTTAAATCCTCTCTTATTAAAATTAGATGCCTTGATATGTGTGTTAAGTGATTTCAGAGATTACAGGGCAGGAATAGCCCAGAGGATAGAAAGGAAGCATGCAAAAGTGGAAGGAATACAAGAAGTTGGAGAAACTGCTAAGCTGTCCAGCCTGACCTCTTCGCACTCAAACGGCTATAACTTTAGCTACAGAGGTACAAACGACACGGTTCCAGTTGCGTTGGAAAGATAACGTCTGGGGCTTTGATTTGATATATAATTTGCCATAGCTTCCCCCGAAGTTAGGCAATCCGAACGCGTGAATGACGCGCCCGCGTCGCATCTGCGAACTTCATTCCGCGCGGACGCATGGACGACGCCTCCGCGTCACTTGCCCGCGACTTGAACGTAACAGAAATCGCAGGGAGCGATTTCTGGGCTACTTCTGACCCAGTTTTCGGCCCAAAAAGTACAGATTAGAGGCTATAAAGTGGGGGAATGCATCCATTCATAATCAAGCTCTCATAATTCACAACTTTAGGAGTAGATGTAGTTTTTAGAGAGAGAGGTTCTCTCTCCTCTCTTAGGATTTAGTTTTAGGATTTAGGATTATTTCTTCTTCATCACAGGTTCAATGTTCCTTTTATTTATTTTTCTAATTTAATTTATGAACTCTTCCATGTTACATTTGATATCTTTATTAGTGCTAATTGAGGTATTTCAGAATTATGATTGCTTTCTTTTATTTATTATATAAATAATTTGGATTTTTTCCTTTTGGCTTTGGTTGAGTCATTGGAGACTCTTGAGTTATCAAACTCATTGTTAATTGAAAATTGAAATTCTTCAAGAATTAATTCGAGTTCCACTAACTCTAACTCTTCCCAAGGAAAGACTAGGACTTGAGGAATCAGAATTAATTCATCCACTTAACTTACCTTCATAATTAGAGGTTAACAAAGTGGGAGAAAAATCCAATTCTCATTACAATTGATAAGGATAACCAGGATAGGACTTCTATTTTTCATACCTTGCCAAGAGTTTTATTATTTATTTAATTTAATACAATTTACTTTCTTGCCATTTACTATTCTCGCTTTTTATCTTATACATTAAAAACCCCCAATTTACAAACTCATAACCAATAATAAGAACACCTCCCTGCAATTCCTTGAGAAGACGACCCGAGGTTTGAATACTCGGTTATCAATTTTTAAGGGGTTTGTTACTTGTGACAACCAAAACATTTGTATAAAAGGACTTTTGTTGGTTTAGAAACTATACTTGCAACGAGGATTTATCTGCAAATTTCTAGACCACGCAAAAGTTCTCTCATCAAAATGGCGCTGTTGCCGGGGAATTGTAAACGTGTGCCTTATTATTGGTTATTGTAAATATTTTTCTTTTACTTGTTTATTTGTTTTTATTTTTGTTTTTATTTTTGCTTTTTTCATAAATTAAGAGGTTATTGGTTTTTTATTTAGTTATTAAAATTTTTTCAAAAATTTGTTCTTCGTGTTCATCTTGACCTTCAAGTTGTTCTTAGTTATTTTCTCCGTTTTGATCTAAAAATTTTAAGTTTGGTGTCATTTTATTATTTTTCTCTTTCCTCATTTAATTCAAAAATATATTTTCTCTTTATTTTTAATTGAATTTTCGAAATTTGCATAAAAAAAAATTCAGATTTTTATTTTAAAAATTTTTTATCTTATCTTATCTTATTTCAAAATTCAATTTTAAAAATTTTCAAAATTCAAATTTAAAAATTTTCAAATTTCAAATTTCAAATTTCAAAATTCAAATTTCAAAAATTTAAAATTCAAAGTTCAAAATTCAAATTTCAAATTTTAAATTTCAAAATTTAAATAACCTTTTAATTTAAAATTGTTTTTATTTTCATTTTTAATTTTTATTTGATACTATGAACTCTCACCCCTTTGGCTATGAGTCTGGTTACAATTATGTTGCAGGAAGAAGAAATTACAATGAGAACATGCATCAAGGTTGGAACAATCAAAGATGGGAGGAGCTACAAGGATTTGATCAACCCTCATGGCAACAACCACCTCCAATGGACTATCAACAACCACCACCACATGCCTATGAACCCTTTCCTCAACATGACTTTGGACCACCATACTCACAAGTCCCTTTTCACCATTCACCTCCATATGACCCTAACCCGTATCCACCACACCAACCACCTTATGAGCCATATGAACCATATATAAAACCACCACCTCAATATTTGCCATCTCCATATCCATCAATCCAAGAGCACTATGATCCTATTTATGATAGCCGAGTGCAACAAGAATCAACAGATCGTCTCACGGAAATAGTGGAAAAACTTCTTGCAACCCTTCGCCAACTGGATCAAGCGATAAATCGATTACCTTCCCGACGTTCGGACACTCAAGGAACCCCATGGCTTTATGTGGGCAATCTAATGAAGAACGTAGCATGAAGGAGATATTAGAAACTTCGATGGACAGTGAGCAGCACGATTTTGTATTTAAACAATTGGAAGAAGCTACGCCTGCCATTGAGGAGGAAGAAGTGGTTGAAGACTTAGGAGATGCGGAACCTCCATGGGAAACTCAAGTCATAGAGCTTCCTTCCAAGACATTTGAATTTGATGCTCAGGAGGGTGTACAACCTCCAAGGCATATCATAGTTGAAGACTTGGAAGATGTTAATCAAGAGATGGAGATTAAAGAAGAAAAAACACAACCTCCCACACTCTTGGTGAACAATGAAGAAGAGATTGAATTGGAAGACAGCTACCAAGAGGAAGAGGTTGAAATTGAAGAAGCTTGCAAAGAGGTGGAAGCTGTTAAAGAAGAGCCCAGGGGAATGGAGCTTGAAATCACCTTGCCGAAGTTATTGGAGACCCCTACCCCTAAGTTGCCATCATCCTTCACAACATTCAAGTGGGTAAAATTCATATCCCTTAGCTTTCTAATTCCACTTGAACATGGGCTACTGGAGATGGATGGTCAACTTAGAGCTCTTTGTGGCATTAAGAGTAAGAGGAAGATGGTCAGTGGTAAGAATTATCCTGCAAGGTTCATTATGGTTGGAAGCTTTAAGTTTAAACGCAAAGGTTGGTGTAAAGCTCAACTGAATGGGTCTAGGAAGTTGTTTGGTAGCTATAGTGAGAATTCAAATTACTTATCACCCGGCTGGAAAAATACAGATCCCGACAAAAATGGGTGTAAAAGCAAGATTTGGGATCCTAGAATCTGCTCTGACATTTGTCACCCCGGGAGCCTAAGAATCTGTTTGAAGCTTCTTAAGGGCTTTACATGCCTAGTTTGGGACCCCGGAGGTTACTGAAGATACAAACATTGGTGGAGATTCCTGGATGAGTTCAAGCACAAGCCACCATAACAGGAAGCTCATCAAATGTCCAACTTAAGGACTTTAACTAAAAGTGCTAGGTGGGAGACAACCCACCATGGTATGATCGTTCCTTTTTCAATTTTATTTCGTTTTGTTGCCAGTGTATTGGGAAGAAAAAAAATCGAACAGAAAGTCACGCGATAGCGTGGCTGGAGGCGCGCCTGTAGCATAATTTGACCCCACGCGACCGCGTCGCTGACGCGTCCGCGTCAGCTGGGAACATTGGCCTCCCACGCGACCGCGTCACCCACGCGGCCGCGTGACCTGAAAATCGACGTCAAAAGGGTGCATGGCCAAAAGATGAGCTGGAGTGATGCTGGACTGGTGCTGAACGTCCAGCCTTACCACGCGGACGCATGGCTCACGCATCTGCGTCACATCCCTGTCATGACCACTCACGCGATCGCGTCGACCACGCGACCGCGTCACCCTGATATTTGGCAATAATGCATTTTGAACAGAGAGTTGTGCGAGCGCGAGGCTGCCCTCGCGCCAATAGCACAATATGCGTCACGTGTCTGCGTGACCGACGCGACCGCATCGATTAATTTAAGCGCAAGTCGCGCGACCGCGTCCGTGTCGCTTGCGCCGCACAGCTTATCCAGATCAGCCAATTATCTTATCTTTTCTTCCCCAATCCTAATTTGTTCTATCTTTTCTTCTTTCTTCTTTCTTTCTTACTTTATTTCTTTCCCTTCTCATTCTTCTTATCTTTTATTTTATTTTATTTATTTGCATACTTTCATTCATTGCATTTTAATTTTGTATATTTTTATTTTTTTTTCTAAATTTATTATTTTACCATTGGTGTTCAAATGTTCTTATTCAACTGTTATATCTTTTCTGGTATTATCTTAGTGCTTATGACTTGTTTTATTCTGATTGGGTAATATTATTTTAATCAATGCTAATCTTTTATGATACTTGTACTTCTCTTGCATTGATATGAACTTATACTATCTTACATTACCCACATTTTCCTCTCATTTGTTGTAAATTTTGCACCACTAGTATGCCATGTGCTTATATTGTTTTCTCACGTACATGTTGAAGCTTCCATGTAAATGAGACCCTTATCATTTGGTATTAACCCAACCTTACTTCATTTATTTTCTTTTCTTTATTATTGGGTTACCTTTCTTCCCTTTTTCTTTCAGGATGGCCACCAGGAAGAGAACCGGAAGATGTTTACATGGGAGAAACAAACAAGTTCCTACGCACATTCCTTGATGAGAAAAGTGTCAGTTGAAACAACCCGTCCACCTGCACATCTCAGCATGCACCGAGGACGGTGCAATCTTTAAGTGTGGGGAGGTCGACACTGACTTCCAGGGGTTAGTTACCTTTTCTTCAACACCAATAATCTTATTTTCTTTATTTGTTCATTGTTGCATTTGCATATTTGATTGCATATTTGTTTGATTTTATGCATTTAGTTACTACTTGGTTGAAGTAATATTTTCTTTTTCAAGAAATTTTTATAGTATTTCACTAATTTAAATTGAAAAATTTTTGTTAAATTTGTTTGGAAGTTGTATTTGGAACATGAATTATAGCTAAAGAACACACAACCTGTGAGATTTGAGATTATTTATATGGTTACATTATTTAACCATAAATTTATAAAGTATGTATATGTTAGGTGAGATCTTAGACTAATCAAGGATTCACTTTATATAGCTCACTTAGCCATATATATATATACCCTCACCCTTACCTTAGCCCTATTACAACCTTGAAAAGACCTCATGATGTTTGCATTGGTACATTAAATTTTTGTTGATTGGTTAGATGAAGAACAAAGTTTAGAAAGCATGACTAGAGAAGAGTAGAGTGATTAACCCTAGACACTTGAGAGTTAGAGTGATATACACTACCAGTAAGGGTTCAGTGCTTAATTCTATGTTCTCTGCTTTCATGAGCTATCTTCTTACAAGTTTACTTGCTTTTTATTGTATGATTTGAATTAGTGAAATCTGATTTATGTTTGTCTTGAAAAGCTTATTTACTTTTAACCAAGTAGGTAGAAATATCTTAGCATGTAGTTGCATTCATATAGATAGGTTGGATTTCATACATTTTACCATTCCTCTTCACTCCTTTATAGTTTCTCTTGAGCTTAGCATGAGGACATGCTATTGTTTAACTGTGGGGAGGTTGATAAACCACTATTTTATGGTTTATCTTGTGCTTAATTGAGCGGATTTTATCAACTCTTTACCCACTTATTCATACTATTTGCATGGTTTTACATTTGCCTTCCTAATTATGTGCTTTATTTGAAAACATGCTTCTTTGACCTTAAGCCCCCTATGTTTAAATCCTCTCTTATTACCATTAGATGCCTTGATATGTGTGTTAAGTGATTTCAGAGATTACAGGACAGGAATGGCTCAGAGGATAGAAAGGAAGCATGCAAAAGTGGAAGGAATACAAGAAGTTGGAGAAATTGCTAAGCTGTCCAGCCTGACCTCTTCGCACTCAAACGGCTATAACTTTAGCTACAGAGGTCCAAATGATGCGGTTTCAGTTGCGTTGGAAAGCTAACGTATGGGGCTTCGATTTTATATATAATTTGCCATAGCTTCCTCGAAGTTAGGTGATGCGAACGCGTGAATGATGCGCCCGCGTCGCATCTGCGAACTTTAATCCGCGTGGACGACGCCTCCGCGTCACTTGCCCGTGACCTGAATGTAACAGAAATCGTAGGGAGCGATTTCTGAGATGCTTCTGACCCAGTTTTCGGCCGAGAAAGCACAGATTAGAGGCTATAAAGTGGGGGAATACATCCATTCATAATCAAGCTCTCATAATTCACAATTTTAGGAGTAGATGTAGTTTTTAGAGAGAGAGGTTCTCTCCTTTCTCTTAGGATTTAGTTTTAGGATTTAGGATTATTTCTTCTTCATCACAGGTTCAATGTTCCTTTTATTTATTTTTTTAATTTAATTTATGAACTCTTCCATGTTACATTTGATATCTTTATTAGTGCTAATTGAGGTATTTCAGAATTATGATTGTTTTCTTTTATTTATTATATAAATAATTTGGATTTTTCTCTTTTGGCTTTGGTTGAGTCATTGGAGACTCTTGAGTTATCAAACTCATTGTTAATTGAAAATTGGAATTCTTCAAGAATTAATTCGAGTTCCACTAACTCTAACTCTTCCCAAGGAAAGACTAGGACTTGAGGAATAAAAATTAAATCATCCACTTAACTTACCTTCATAGTTAGAGGTTAACAAGTGGGAGAAGAATCCAATTCTCATTACAATTGATAAGGATAACCAGGATAGGACTTTCAGTTTTCATACCTTGCCAAGAGTTTTATTATCTATTTAATTTAATACAATTTACTTTCTTGCCATTTACTATTCTCGCTTTTTATCTTATACATTAAAAACCCCCAATTTACAAACTCACAACCAATAATAAGAACACCTTCCTGCAATTCCTTGAGAAGACGACCCGAGGTTTGAATACTCGGTTATCAATTTTTAAGGGGTTTGTTACTTGTGACAACCAAAACGTTTGTATGAAAGGACTTTTGTTGGTTTAGAAACTATACTTGCAACGAGGATTTATCTGCGAATTTCTAGACCACGCAAAAGTTCTCTCATCAGGGATGGAGCAAAGCTATGGCTAGATTCCCAACCCAAGGAGAGTTTGGATACTTGGAACAAGGTTGTTACTTAGTTTCTTACTAAATTTTTTCTACCAAAGAAGCTGACTAAGCTTAGGGTGGAGGTTCAGACCTTCAGGCAGAGGGATGGTGAAACTCTTTTTGAAGCTTGGGAGAGGTACAAGCTACTGATTAGGCAATGCCCTCCGGACATGTTCTCTAAATGGACCCAACTAGACATCTTTTATGAAAGCTTGGGTGAAATGTCCAAGATGTGCTTAGATAATTCTGCAGGTGGTTCATTGCACAAGAAGAAGACACCGGAGGAGACTATTGAGCTGATTGAATTGGTTGCTAGCAACCAATATCTATACTCATCTAACAGGAATCCTGTGAATTCTGAGACTCCTCAGAAGAAGGGTGTTATGGAAGTAGAAGCCTTTAATGCTCTTCTTGCGCAGAATAACCTTATGTCTCAGCAAATATGTCTACTTACTCAACAGATGGGTGGCATGCAAGTCTCAGCTATCAACACCCAAAATCCACCTCAAGAGCTCTCTTATGACATGACAGGTAATTTTGTGCAAAATGATAATCATGATTATGCTCAATCATCTTCTGAACAGGTCAATTACATGGGGAGTAGTCCTAGAAATCCCAACAATGATCCATATTCTAAGACATACAATCAGGGATGGAAAAATCACCCAAATTTTGGGTGGAGGGACCAACCTCAAAGACCTCAGAATTTCAACAATAATTCTCAGGGCGGATTCCAACAGAACAATCACAATAACCGCCAATTTTAGTCTCAGCAGTAACAACCACTTCAGCAAGCAAACTCTAAATCCCAAGAAGATTCTAACTGGGAGATGATGAGGAGTTTTATGCAAGAAACCAGAGCCTCCATAAAAAAACTTAGAGGTGCAAATGGGCCAACTGAGCAAGCAAATACCTGAGAGGTCTACAAGTACATTTTCAGGTGATACAGTGGTGAACCCAAGAGAAGATTGCAAGGTTATTCAATTGAGAAGTGGTAAAACAGCTGGCTCTGAGACAAGGGCCAATGAAGAGCTAGTTGAGAAGAAAGCTCCAGAGGAGAAGAAGGAAGAAGTGGAGCACGCCCCTCCAAAGCGTGCAGACAACCCGTTCCCTGACTCTCTTGACACGTATCCTACATTGCCAAAGGCTCCTGAATACAAGCCAAAAATGCCATATCCTCAGAGACTTCAGAAGGCTTCCAAAGAAAAGCCATAAGCGTAGCGACAATGCTCTTCTGCTTATTTTAATAGCACCAAAAGGAGATGAATGTTCTTCATGGAGGAATGAGATAGCTATTAGCATAACTGAGGTGGTTGAGTTCCTTTCATTCTATTTCTCTTCCGTTCTTATTCTGTTGTTCTCTATTTTCAGTTCTTCTTTGCTTGAGGACAAGCAAACCTTTAAGTTTGGTGTTGTCGCTACGCTTATGGCTTTTCTGCTTATTTTAATAGCACCAAAAGGAGATGAATGTTCTTCATGGAGGAATGAGATGGCCACTAGCATAACTGAGGTGGTTGAGTTCCTTTCATTATATTTCTTTTCCGTTCTTATTCTGTTGTTTTCTATTTTCTGTTGCTTTGATTGCCTGCATGGTCTTTAGTACTTTCAGTTCTTAGAATTAATTTCATTCTGTTATTTGTCTCATGTACCGCTCACTGAACTTGAATCTAAAAAGAAAAAGAAAAAGAAGTGATATATTGCATGAGAAAGTGAGTTTACATTGAAGAGAAGTCTTATTCACTTAAATATGGTGGTATTTTCTGTGACTCTGAATGCATGACATGAACAGTGCATATTTAAATTTGAATAAAAGAATGTTGGTGTACAAGGAACAGGAATTTAGAGAATTATTATGACTTCTCTGAAATAAACAAAAATTTAATCCTTGAAGCAAAAGAAAGAAAAAAGAAAGCAAGGTCCAAGGCTCTGAGCATCAATGACTAGGGAGGTCAGACATGATTAAAAGCTCAAAAAGTTGTTTTCCTAGTTATATGCTTGTGGTGTTCTTGTGTCAAGTAATCCTTGAGATAAAATATTTAGAGTCGAGATCAATTGCAATTAGCAGAGTATGCCAAAGGTTTTGAGCACCACTGTCTGGGAGTAGCTGAAAGAAAAATCAAAACTTCAAAAGAGTTCCCCAGTTAAGTGCTTGTGGTGTTTCTGTGTCAAGTGAAGCTTGAGACAAAACATTTAAAGTCACGGCTAGGCTCAAGGTGCAAAGCACCAAAGAAAAGAGAATCAAAGAAAAATTGTTGTGTTCAAGGGTTAAATTGAGTTACAAAAGATCATGAATTCAAAATATTATCCGGATTCTAATTCCGAATGACAATGACATCCTTCTAATTCAAAGGAGAGTGAGATGCCAAAACTATTCAAGATTGCAGTTGTAAACCCCACTATATGAAGAGACATGAGCTTAATCGAACTCTCATTCTCATGCAAATTCACATTCTAAGCCTATATTAGTTTGGTTGCTTGAGGACAAGCAACAATTCAAGTTTGGTGTTGTGATGCGTGAGCATCTTTCCTATCTTTTCCTAGTAAATTTGCATTTAATTTGTTAAGTTTTATCAAGAATTAAATATCTTTTAGCCACTATGGATGCTACTTTGAGTCTTGTACAATTCTGTTTATTTTAGGTAGCAATTGGTTAGATTTGATGGAGTTTCTGCAGAGAAAGAGAAGAAACCAAGGAGCTGACCAGCGAGGAGCGACGCGTGTGCGTGCTTGATGCATACGCGTGATTCGGAGCTGTCCATGGCGACGCATGCCTATAGCTGACACGTACGCGTGAAAAGCAAAAGTTGCACAGCGACGCGTGCGCGTAGCTGACGCGTGCGCGTGACACGCGAAGAAGATCATCGACGCGTACACGTGACTAACGCGTACGCATGACATGCGCCACGTGCAAAATTCGCAGAAAATGCTGGGAGAAATTTTAGGCCGAGTTTTGACCCAGTTTTCGGCCCAGAAACACAGACTAGAGCCAAGGGATAGCAGAGACTCAAGGGAGATTCACACAAGAATGGTTATGCCCACTCCAAGTTAGGCGTGGACCCTACGAAGAAGTGGTCACCATCCACCAATTGAAGACATGCCGATTGCTTTTATTAATTCAGATTTAAACTTTATTTTTTATTTAAAATAGAAAAAGATATTATTTTAGTTTTAGAAGATAAATTTTAAATTAATGAGGATTAGATATAAAAGGGGATTAGAATTATTCCACATGGGATTCCATTCCCCGACTACCAAAATACATTTTATCAGAATCCTTATTTTCTTTGCCATGAGCAACTAAACCTCCATTGTTAAAGTTAGAAGCTCTGTCTATTGTATGGATTGATTATATTATTTTTCTATTTTAATTCATGTTTTGATTTATATTTCAAGAATTGTTTTCGCTCTTTATCTTATGAATTTGGGTGGAACGGAAGTATGACCCTCTTTCTAATTGAGTTCTTGTATAACTTGGAAAAGCTCTTTACTTGAACAACAGCTTGAAAATAATTTCTCCTAAATTCTAATTATCTGCACTTAACAGGATACGTGACATATAATCCTCTTATATTTAGGTAATTAGGATTTTTGTGGCATAATAACTAGAATTAAACTACACCCCCTATTTGGAATTAATTGACCAAGGAATTGGTGGTTGATGAATTTTAGAGGAGACTATAAAGGTCTAAGGAATTAGGGTCTAGTCACATATAGTTTGCCATGAATTAAATCTTGCATGATTAGAATAAATTAATAAGAAAAGTCAATTCGGAAAATAGATATCTCTGAAACCTTAACTGCCTTCTCCATATTTTATTCCCAACTTATTTATTTGCCTGTCTTCTGTTTAATGCTTTTTGAACTCTCAAACACTATTTTCTGTTTGTCTAACTAAGTAGATTAATCAACCATTGTTGCTTAGTCCTTCAATCCTCGTGGGATCGACCCTCACTCACCTTAGGTATTACTTGGTACGACCCGGTGCACTTGCCGGTTAGTTTGTGGTTATAAATTCCGCACCAGTTAGAAGGTACTTCAAAGCAGCATGGTCAGTATAAACAATGACCTTAGAACCACATAAATAGGACCTAAACTTATCAACAGCATATACAACAGCTAATAATCTCTTTTCTGTAGTTGTGTAATTCTTTTGGGCATCATTTAACACACGATTAGCATAGTAAATGACATGTACAAGCTTACCATGCCTCTGTCCTAAAACAGCTCCTATAGTAAAGTCACTGGCATCACACATCAATTCAAATGGTAAATCCCAGTCAGGGAGAGCTATAATGGGAGCAGAGGTAAGGTTTGCTTTCAGAGTTTCAAAAGCATGCAGACAATCAGAATCAAAGACAAAAGGAACATCAGCAACCAACAGGTTGCTTAATGGTTTAGCAATTTTAGAAAAATACTTTATAAATCTTCTATAAAATCCTGCATGACCTAAGAAACTCCTGACTGCCTTAACATTAGCTGGTGGTGGTAATTTTTCAATTACCTCCACCTTTGCTCTATCAACCTCAATTCCCTTAATTGAAATCCGGTGTCCAAGAGCAATACCTTCTGTAACCATAAAATGACATTTTTCCCAATTTAAAACAAGGTTTGATTCTTGACACCGTTTCAAGACAAGAGATTAATGCTTAAGGCAAGATTCAAAAGAATTACCAAAATCAGAAAAGTCATCCATAAATACCTCAATAAATTTTTCAACCATGTCAGAAAAAATTGAAAGCATACACCTCTGAAAAGTTGCTGCAGCATTACAAAGTCCAAAAGACATTCTTCTGTAGGCAAATACTCCAAAGGGGCATGTGAATGCTGTCTTCTCTTGATCTTGAGGGTCCACTGTAATTTGATTATATCCAGAATATTCATCTAGAAAACAGCAAAAAGGATGACCAGCTAACCTCTCAAGCATCTAATCAATGAAAGGCATGGGGAAGTGATCTTTCCTTGTAGCAGTGTTGAGCCTCCTGTAGTCTATACACATTCACCATCCCGTGACTGTTCTTGTAGGAATAAGCTCATTCTCTTCATTCTTGATCACTGTCATCCCTCCTTTCTTGGGAACTACCTGCACAGGACTTACCCAAGGACTGTCAGAAATAGGGTAAATAATACATGCTTCCCATAATTTCATTACCTCTTTTTGGACCACCTCTTTCATAGTTGGATTGAGTCTCCTTTGTGGTTGCACAACTGGTTTAGCATCATCTTCAAGGAGGATCTTGTGCATACACTTGGTTGGACTAATCCCCTTCAAGTCACTAATGGTCCATCCAAGAGTTGTTTTATGGCTCCTGAGCACTGAAATAAGCGCCTCTTCCTCTTCAGGCTTCAGGGAAGAGCTAATAATCACTGGATAGGAATCATTTTCACCCAAGAACACATATTTCAGAGAAGGAGGTAAAGGTTTGAGCTCAAGCTTGGGGGCTTCCTCCTCTGCTTTAGGCGTGTATACCATAGTCTTCTGGGGTGGTGAATCATCAACCTCAACTAATTCATACTCAGAAATAGGATCCAGAATGTCATCAAGTACCTCATCTTCCAGTACTTCTTGAACAAGCGGTTCAACAACATCAATTCCCATACACCCTTCAGAATCATTAGGGTGCTCGAGAGATTCAAAAACATTAAGGACCACTTGTTCTTCGTTTACCCTCAGGGTTAATTCACCCTTTTGCACATCAATCAGAGCTCTTCCTCTAGCTAAAAAGGGTCTACCAAGAATAATAGAGGATTTTACATCCTCTTCCATGTCTAATATAACAAAATCAGCAGAAAAAATAAATGGTCCTACTTTCACAAGTAAATCCTCAACAACACCCATATGTAATTTAATAGAAAGATCAGCAAGTTGAAGAGAAATACGAGTGGGTTTTACCTCCTCAATTCGAAGCTTTTTTATCACTGAAAGTGGCATGAGATCGATGCTAGCTCCAAGATCACATAAAGCTCTCTGAATGGTGACATCTCCAATGGTGCAAGGAATCACAAAGCTCCCTGGATCTTGCATTTTTTCAGGAAGTTTATGTTGAATAATAGCACTGTATTCCTTGGTTAACACCACGGTTTCTTGCTCCTTCCAATTCCTTTTGTTAGTCAACAATTCTTTCATAAATTTAGCATAAAGGAATGTTGATCTGTAGCTTCTTGAAGACATCTAAAAATTTAGAGAATTGCTTTTCCTTGGAAGCCTTCTGAAGCCTCTAAGGATATGGCATTTTTGGCTTGTATTCAAGAGCCTTTGGCAATGTAGGATAAGTTTCAAGAGTGTCAGGAAATGGGTTGTCTGCATGCTTAGGAGGGGCGTGTTCTACTTCTTCCTTCTTCTCCTCTGGAGCTTTCTTTTCAACTAGCTCTTCATTGGCCCTTGTCTCAGAGCCAGCTGTTTTACCACTTCTCAATTGAATAACCTTGCAATCTTCTCTTGGGTTTACCACTGTATCACCTAGAAATGTACTTGCAGACCTCTCAGGTATTTGCTTGCTCAGTTGGCCCATTTGCACCTCTCAGTTTCTAATGGAGGCTCTGGTTTCCTGCATAAACCTCCTCGTCATCTCCCAATTAGAATCTTCTTGGGATTTAGAGTTTGCCTGCTGAGGTGGTTGTTGCTGCTGAGACTGAAATTGGCGGTTATTGTAATTGTTCTGTTGGAAGCCGCCCTGAGAATTATTGTTGAAATTTTGAGGTCTCTGAGGTTGGTCCCTCCACCCAAAATTTAGGTGATTTCTCCACCCTTGATTGTATGCCTTAGAATATGGGTCAGTATTGGGATTTCCAGGACCACTCCCCATGTAATTGACCTGTTCAGAAGAGCATTGAACATAATCATAATTATCATTTTGCACAAAATTACTTGTCATGTCATAAGGGACCTCTTGAGGTGAGTTTTGGGTGTTGATAGCTGAGACTTGCATGCCACCCATCTGTTGAGTAAGTAGAATTATCTGCTGAGACATAAGCTTATTCTAAGCAAGAAGAGTATTAAGAGCTTCTACTTCCATAATACCCTTCTTCTGAGGAGCCTCAGAGTTTACAGGATTCCTGTTAGATGAGTATAAATATTGGTTGCTGGCAACCAATTCAATTAGCTCAATAGTCTCCTTCAGTGTCTTCTTCTTGTGCAATGAACCACCTGCAGAATTATCTAAGCACATCTTGGACATTTCACCCAAACCTTCATAAAAGATATCTAGTTGGGTCCATTTGGAGAACATGTCCGGAGGGCATTGCCTAGTCAGTAGCTTGTACCTCTCCCAAGCTTCATAAAGAGTTTCACCATCCTTCTACCTGAAGGTCTGAACCTCCACCCTAAGCTTAGTCAGCTTCTTTGGTGGGAAAAATTTAGTAAAAAACTCAGTAACAACCTTGTCCCAAGTATCCAAGCTCTCCTTGGGTTGTGAATCTAGCCATAGCTTTGCTCCATCCCTCAGAGCAAACGGGAAGAGCATGAGTTTGTACACCTCTAGGTTCACTCTATTTGTCTTCATAGTATCAAAAATCTGCAGAAAGTTAGAAATAAATTAATTTGGGTCTTCATGGGGAAGACCATGATACTGGCAGTTTTGTTGCACCAGGGTGACCAATTGTGGCTTCAACTCAAAGTTGTTCGCAGCTATAGGAGGCACTACAATACTTTTTCCATAAAGATCTGTAGTAGGAGCAGAGTAAGAGCCAAGCACTCTCCTTTGTTCCTCATTCTCATTCGGATTGGCTACATTGACATTAACAGCATTGTTAGGATCCATAGTGGATTCTGCAGCCTTGTAAAGTCTTGCTTGTTGCAAACGTCACCTGAGAGTCCTTTCAGGTTCAGGATCAAAGTCTAAGAGATGTTCTTTGTCTCTATTCCTGTGCATAAATAGACAGAAAACAAGAAAAGATGGGATTCTCTACGTCAGAGTGCAGAGAACTCCTAGTGAGGTAACTGATGAGCGGATATTTTATACGCTTTTTGGGCTTAATTTCATATAATTTTGAGTATGTTCTAGTTAGTTTTTAGTTTATTTCCATTAGTTTTTAGGAAAAATTCATATTTCTGGACTTTACTATGAGTTGTGTGTTTTTTTGTAATTTCAGGTATTTTTCTGGCTGAAATTGAAGGAGCTGAGCAAAAATCTGATTCAGGCTGAAAAAGGACTGCTGATGCTGTTGGATTCTGACCTCCCTGCACTCAAAGTGGATTTTCTGGAGCTATAAAACTCGAAATGGCATGCTTCCAATTGCGTTGGAAAGTAGACATCCAGGTCTTTCCAGCAATATATAATAGTCCATACTTTGCACAAGGATAGACGACGTAAACTGTCAACCTGAATGTGATGAACGTGACAATCATCATCATTCCCCCACGAACGCGTGCCTGACAACCACCTCCGTTCTACATCAGATTGAATGAATATCTCTTAGATTCCTTAATCAGAATCTTCGTGGTATAAGCTAGATTGATGGCGGCATTCATGAGAGTCCGGAAAGTCTAAACCTTGTCTGTGGTATTCCGAGTAGGACTCTGGGATTGAATGACTATGACGTGCTTCAAACTCGTGAGTGCTGGGCGTAGTGACAGACGCAAAAGGATAGTAAATCCTATTCCGGTACGATTGAGAACCTGCAGATGATTAGCCGTGCAGTGACAGCGCACCTGGACCATTTTCACTGGAAGGATGGATGGTAGCCATTGACAACGGTGATCCACCAACACACAGCTTGCCATAGGAGGACGTGCATGCGTGAATCAGAGGACAGAGGAAAGCAGAGATTCAAAAGACAAAGCATCTCCAAAACTCCAACATATTCTCCATTACTGCATAACAAGTAACCTTTAACCCATGCTCTCTTGTTCATTCACAATTCAACTGATAAATATAATTGACTTCCTGACTAAGAATTGTAAAATAACCATAGATTGCTTCAAACCAACAATCTCCGTGGGATTCGACCCTTACTCACGTAAGGTATTACTTGGACGACCCAGTGTACTTGCTGGTTAGTGGTACGAGTTGTGAAAAGTGTGATTCACAATTCGTGCACCAAGTTTTTGGTGCCGTTGCCGGGGATTGTTCGAGTTTGGACAACTAACGGTTTATTTTGTTGCTTAGATTAGGAAAATTTTCTCTTTTTTTGTTTAGAGTCTCTTTTTATTGTTGTGTTAGAATCTTAGAATCCTTATTTTCTTTTTAAAATATTTTTCAAAAAAAAATAATTTTTCTATTAAATCCTGTGCCAAACTTTAAGTTTGGTGTTTTCTTGTTGATTTTTCTGTGTTTTTTTTGAAAATTTATTTTGGTTTTCTAAAAATTTTAAGTTTGGTGTTCTTCCTTTGTGTTCTCGTGTTCTTGTAAATCTTCAAAGTGTTCTTAAGTTTTCCTTGTGTCTTGATCTTAAAATTTTTAAGTTTGGTGTTCCTTGGTGTTTCCCCCCCCCCCCCCCCCCCAAAATTTTCGAAAATAAGGAACCTCAGATCTAAAAATTTTAAATCCTGTGTTATCTTATTGTTTTTCTCCCTCCTTTAAAAATTCAGATTTTTATTTCAAAATTTAAAACCTTTTTCAAAAATCATCATATCTTTTTCAAAATCTCCTAACCACTTTCTCTCTCCTCACTTTTTCGAAAATCTTTTACTCATTTTTATTTATTTTATTTTTTATTTTATTTTTGAAATAAATAAATAAATAAATAAATAAAAATATTTTTTCTATTTTATCTCATCTCCCTTTCTCCATCATGGACCTAAGCGAAAATGAACAGTCCAGGAGGACTCTGGGGTCATATTCTAACCCCTCTACTGCTTCATATGGGAGTAGTATCTGCATACCCTCCATTGGAGTCAGTAGCTTTGAGTTGAATCCTCAGCTCATTATCATGGTGCAGCAAAGTTGCCAGTATTTCGGTCTTCCACAGGAAGAACCTACAGAGTTTCTGGCACAGTTTCTACAGATT
>NC_029790.2:34133684-34134743 GCF_000816755.2 Arachis ipaensis
GCTCAAGAGCTCATTGATACAGTTGCCAGGAATCAGCATCTGTACCTAAGCAATGACTCTTCCATGAAAGAAGAGGTTAAGACAGCAACTGCTGAACTCAGTCCTGTAAAATAAGCTGCTGAATTCAATCAGCAATTGGACTTTCTAACAAAGCAGTTAGCCGAATTCAAAGAAAGGTTACAAGAGACAAGGATGGCTAATATACATATGGACGAACAGTTTAAGCAAACAAAGCAGTAGCTGTCAAGGCAAATAGCAGAAGAATGCCAAGCAGTTCAACTAAGAAGTGGGAAAACATGAAATACCCCACCTCAAGGCAGCAAAAAGCTAAGAAATGAGCAAACCATCCAAAATTCACCTGAGGACAGTAAGAGCCCAGGAAAAAGTAATTCTGGAACTAAAACGCCAGAAAATTGGTGGAAGGCTGGCGCTGAACGCCCAGACCATGCTCAGGACTGGCGTTCAACGCCAGAAACAAGGCAGGACTGGCGTTCAACGCCAGAAATGGGCAAGGATCTGGCGTTCAACGCCCAAAATGGGCAAGATCTGGCGCTGAACGCCCAAAATGGGCACAGTTCTGGCGTTCAGACGCCAGGAGCAGACAAGGAGCTGGCATCCAGTTTCACTCTAGCTTCTAACTCTGGCACTCAAGCGCCAGTGAGGGATCAGACACACACAAATGCTGATAACAACCCCTCTAAAAAGGCTTCTTCAACCACTTCTGTAGGCAATAAACCTGCAGCAACTAAGGTTGAAGAATATAAAGCCAAGATACCTTATCCTCAAAAACTCCGGAAAGAGGAGCAAGATAAGCAATTTGCTCGCTTTGCAGATTATCTCAGGACTCTTGAAATAAAGATTCCATTTGCAGAAGAACTTGAGCAAATACCTTCTTATGCCAAGTTCATGAAAGAGATCTTGAGTCATAAGAAGGATTGGAGAGAAACAGAAAGAGTTCTCCTCACTGAAGAATGCAGTACAGTCATTTTGAAAAGCTTTCCTGAAAAGCTTAAAGACCCTGGGAGCTTTCTGATACCATGCATATTGGAAGATAATTGT
>NC_029790.2:34134772-34135129 GCF_000816755.2 Arachis ipaensis
TGAAAAGATGCCAAGAAACCAACCTAGTTTTAAACTGGGAAAAGTGTCACTTCATGGTGACTGAAGGAATTGTTCTTGGCTCAAACAACTCAAACAAGGGAATAGAGGTGGATCAAGCAAAAATAGAGGTAATTGAAAAATTACCACCACCTGCCAATGTTAAGGCAATCAGAAGCTTTCTGGGGCATGCAGGATTCTATAGGAGGTTTATAAAGGATTTTGCAAAAATCGCAAAATCTCTAAGCAATCTGCTAGCTGCTGACACGCCATTTGTGTTTGACACAGAGTGCCTGTAGGCGTCTGAAACGCTGAAAGCTAAGCTGGTCACAGCACCAGTCATTTCTGCACCAGACTGGA
>NC_029790.2:34135423-34147799 GCF_000816755.2 Arachis ipaensis
CTCCTCTCCCATCAACAATAGCAGCTAGCTCTCCTTCTATCCCTCTCCTTTCTTTTCTTTTGCTTGAGGACAAGCAAACCTATAAGTTTGGTGTGTTTATCCACGATCACTAAGATTATGGCTCCTAAAGGAAAACAACCCACTCTAAGAGGTAAGAAAGAGAGCGTTCCAAAACCACTTTGGAATCAAGGGAAGTTCTTATCTAAAGAACATTCAGACCATTATCTTAAAATAATGGGTCTGAGATCAGTGATCCCGGAAGTTAGATTCGATCTGAAAAAATATGAATATCCAGAGATCCAAGAGCAAATTCGAATTAGGAACTGGGAAGTCCTAGCTAATCCTGAAACGAAAGTGGAAAGGAACATGGTCCAGGAGTTCTATGCTAATATGTGGCAAACTGACAAGCAGAAACTATCTGGAACTGCCTTCTATGACTATCGGACCATGGTCAGAGGAAAGATTGTTCATACCCACCCTGACATGATCAGGGAGATCTTAAAGCTACCTCAGCTAAAGGATGATCCAGACTCCTTCAACAGGAGGATGATGAGAGCAGACATGGGCCTGGATAAGATTCTAGAGGACATATGTATCCTTGGAGCCAGGTGGACCACCAACACAAAGGGTGTCCCAAATCAACTCAAGAGAGAGGATCTCAAACCAGTCGCCAGAGGATAGCTAGAATTCATTGGGCATTCTCTGTTGCCTACTAGCAACCGCTCTGAAGTCACAGTTAAAAGAGCAGTGATGATCCATTGCATCATGATGAGAAAGGAGGTGGAGGTTCATCAGCTGATTTCAGCTGAACTCTACAAAATTGCTAACAAAAATTCTAAAGAGGCCAGGTTGGCTTATCCAAGCGTGATTTCTCTGCTCTGCAAGGACGCTGGAGTAAGGATGGGAATAACTGAGTATATCTCAATTGAGAAGCCAATCACCAAAGCATCAATGGAAAAATAACAAGCACAGGATGATCCCATCAAGAAGAGAGCACAGGAATTCCTCCCAGAGATCCCTCAATCTGAATACTGGGAGTATCTTGAAACGTCTGTTACCAAGATACGGGAAGCTATGGAACAAATAATAAAAGAACAGAAGGAACACAGTCAAATGCTGACCTATATGTTTAAAGAACAAGAGGAGCAAGGGCGTGACTTAAGGGAATTGAAGCGCCAAAAGTCTTCTCTTGCAGGACCGAGCACCCCAAGGATCAGAGGAACCCCCATTCCCCCAGAATAAAGGTTGTTAATTTCTCTAATTAATTTAAAAAATATATTTTCTAAAACTAAAATAATATCTTTTCCTCTTAAAAGTTAAAGTTTAAATCAGAATTAATAGGAATCAGCGTTTTCTGCACTTCGCGTTTCTCATGCGTACGTGTCAGTCACGCGTACACGTCGATGGTCTTCTTCGCGTGTCACGCGTACGCGTCAGGTACGCGCACGCGTCGCTGAGCAACTTCACTTTTCATGCGTACGCATCAGGTACGTGCACGCGTCGCTCCTCGCTGGTCATCTCCTTTAATTCTTGTGCTCCTTCTATTTGTGCAGGCTTCCTCTCCATCCTCTAAGCATTTCTGCCCTATATAGTCTTCTTCTCTTTTTCTGTGGAAGCTCCATCAAATCCAACCAAATGCTACCTAAAATAAACAGAATTGCATAAGACTCAAAGTAGCATCCATAGTGGCTAAAAGATAATTAATTCTTGATTAAACTCAACAAATTGAATGCAAATTCACTAGGAAAAGATAGGAAAGATGCTCACGCATCATTTGCTTCGGATTAGAAGGCCCAAAACTAGCATCCAATGCCAGCTACCTGCCCCCTACAAGGCGTCCAGTGCCCGAAGAGTAGAGACCAATGTACAAACACCCAAAGAGGACCCCTAGCTGGCGTTTCACGCCGCAGAGACCTCAAAGCACGTGGATCTCATCAAATCTCAGCCTAAACACTCACTAAGTGGGCCCCAGAAGTGGATTTTAGCACTAAAAAGACTATTTTACACTTACTAGTAATTTGTTTAGTATTTAAGGGATTTTATTCATGTTATTCGAACACTTTTACATCACTTTTACCATCATACACATTTATCATTGTATTTTTCCTCAGTATGAGTTTCTAAACCTCCTAGGTTGAGGGGAGGAGCCCTGCTGAGTCCTATGAATTAATAAAAGTATTACTATTTCTTCTCCGATCCGTGTTTGATCTGTTTCTAAGATGTATAATCCGATCCTCATCGTGGTGAATAGGATGATCTAACCAATTAGCTCTGTTCATCACATTAAGACGAACGTGCCTGACAAACACCTGTGTATACTTGGGTTCATGTGAATACATGACTGGAAAGCACGAGCCAACAGCTATGTTTATACATCTCTCAGACGGTTAATCCACGACTTCGTTGGGGACTTCTCGAGACACCAGTTCAGCCAATTTTTGGGAAGATTAGGGTCTCCGCAGTATAGGCTAAAATCTAAAGAAGCAGCATTCTTTGATCCGGAAGATTCGACTTTGTCTATGGCGCTTTGAGTAGGATCGCCAGGAGAATGACTTGCTAAGCGCTTCACCCTTGGTCAGATTGGATGACCACGGCCAATGGCGTTCAATCTGTAGCAGAGGAGATCAATGACCACAGCCCATAGCATTGATCAAATACAGCCTGCCATAGAAGAAGATCATTCACAAGCAAAGAAGACAGTAGTATCAGAGTTATTTCAGAAAGACAAAGAAACTCCGACTCTCAACTCTATTTTTATTAAATATCTTTATTAGTTATATGTCTTCATAGTTTCACAACCAAGTCTTTTGATCCACCTGACTAAGACCTGCAAGATAACCATAGCTTGCTTCAAGCCACAATCCTCGTGGAATCGACCCTGACTCGCTCAGGTATTACTTGGACGACCCAGTGCACTTGCTGGTACTGTTGTACGAGAGTGTGGGGTTTGCGTACACGCACCACCTAACATTGAGAACTAGTCAAAAGGGCATAAGTGATCTCAATCCACAAGTCCTAGCCAACTCTATTAATGGAAGGCTTAGAGTTAGAAGAAACCAAATCAACTAACAATTCTCATACAATGTAGAATGGACATCCACCACTCAAGTTTACCTAATTACCCAATTTTTCAACCAAGAGTGTGAAAAACTAGGCAAAAATCCAACCAAGCATTTTATCAAATACTTGGAAGGCATAAAAAGAAAGCATGGAAAAATAACAAGAAATAATAAATTCTACAACTACCATATGGATGAAAACAATAATAACAACTAAATTAAACAATAAGAAACATAAAACATGAATCGCATTAATTGGAATTAAAAGTAACAAAGTGTCATAAACATAAAGGAACAAAAGAAGGGAAATAACAAATAGAAGTAAAGAACAAAGGTTCAATAACAATAAATGGTAAGGAAAACTAAATAAAAACAAGAATTAAACCTAAATCTAAGAGAGATCTAACATACCCTAATTCTAGAGAGAAGGGAGAGCTTCTCTCTCTAGAATATGACTTAAAGCATGTTTCTAATCTACCCTAATTACTCTCCACTTGATATGGAGTGATGCCCCTTTGATATAGCACTCAATTAGCTTCAGAAAGTCCAAAACTGGGCTTTGGAGGCCCAGAAATCGCCCCAGCGTTTTGCAGTAAATGAGTCACGTGTCGGGACCTGTGCGTACGCACAAAGTTGTGTTCGTACGCACACTTATTGATCTTTCACTTGTGCGTACGCGTAGTAGGTTTTACATACGCACACTCCAGTGTGTGCTTCTCCTTTGTTTTCTTCATGTTTTGTCCCAATTGCATGCTTTTCTTCCACTCTTATCAAGACATTCCTACCTATTATACCTGAAATCACTCATCAAAACCATCAAGGCATCAAATGGGATGAAAGTGGGATGAAAATTGATTAAATTAAGCCCAAAATAGCATGTTTTCACAATTAAGCTCAACTTAGGGAGAGAACACAAAAGTATGCTATTTGGATGAATAAATGTGGGTTTATATGATGAAATCCACTCAAATCAATCCAAAATTTATCATCAAATATGGATTCATCAGGTTTCTTAATCGATTTGAGAGGGATATGAGGGTTACCTCGTTGAGGACATTGAGGGACTCACCTAAGCTTAGGTTGAGACGGTTCAGGCACAATCTCCTCAGTAGTAGGACGTTTCCCTTTTGATGTGCTTGGGTTTGAAGGAGCAATGGGAGGAGCCGTCGGTTTGGAGGAGGAGGGATACCTTGGAGTAGTTTTGGTGTGTGCCATTAGATCAATGCGAGGAGGTGAGGTTGGAGGAGAAGGTGATGGAGTAAAAGTATGATCTTTGTTGCGAGGAGAAGTTCTAGACTTAGCAGGGAGTTTGTAAATTTTAGCCCTGGGACTCTTTTGCATGACAGTTTTCTTCTTCATTGTTGTGTAGTAAGGGTTTCGCACAAAACAGGGAGTGATGATAGTAGGGAGGAACCGAAGAGGTTGTGGAAGGAGTTATGAAGAGAGAGGATTAGTAACTGCTACAAGAAAGAGGTTTATTGAAACCATGTTGCTTTATCACTTGTGACTAGACCTTGAAAAGACTTGACATCACTATGAGAAGTTTTGATTTTGATTTTATTTAAGAATAAAGTACTGTGTAGAATAAAACAAATATTAAAATAAAATGTTTTCATTAAAAAAATGATTTAATTTTATTAAAAATACTAGGTAAAACAAAACTAATTTAAAGATGAAATCTTTTTCACTAAAAGACAAAACACAAATTCACACATGGATGATGTAACACTGATTGGGCCCAGAGATGATAAAGTTTAAGGAAACATATTGGACCATAAGAACTCTAAACTAAAAGGTTGGCCCAGAAGATTCAGAACTTGCCATTGAGCCCAGAAATTAATATTCAGGATGATGGTTCTTCATTTGCCCAAAATTGTCTCATCCCAACCTGAGAGACAAAAACTTTAATAAACACATTAGCAAAGCGCAAATAATGAATCATAACTTAGAATCCCTAAATTTGTCCTAAGTTTTCAAAATCGATCTTCAGCTAGAGGTTTGGTAAAAATATTAGCTAATTGATCCTCTAATTTAACAAATTGAATGCTAATATTTCCTTTTTGAACATGTTCCCTTATTGAGTGAAGTCTCACCTCAATATGTTTAGTTCTTGAGTGCAGAACTGGATTTTTGAAAATATTTATAGCACTCATATTTTCACACAGCAAGGAAATATTTTCAGCATTTAATTTATAATCAGCAAGTTGAGTTTTTAACCAAAGAAGCTGAGAACAACAGGAGGAGGTAGCAATATACTCAGCCTCAGCAGTGGATAATGCCACTGTAGACTGCTTCTTATTAGACCAGACATTTAAGGACTTTCCAAAAAAACAGCAAATGCTTGATGTACTCCTTCTATCTACTCTATCTCCGACAAAGTCTGCATCATAATAACCAACTGCAGAAAACTCATTAGTCTTAGGATACCATAAACCGAAATTGGATGTGCCATGAACATATCTAATAATCCTTTTAACTACAGAAAAGTATGATTCTTTCGGTTTTGATTAGAATCTTGAACACATTCCAACACTTTGCACAATATCAGGTCTAGAGGAAGTTAGGTACATAAGAGATCCAATCATTCCTCTATACCTAGTCTCATCAACATCTTTCTCAATTTCACACTTTTCTAACTTTGAGTTAGGGTGCATGGGTGTTCCCATGGGTTTGGCATTTTCCATACCAAATTTCTTAACTAATTCCTTGACATACTTCTCTTGATGAATAAAAATTCTATTTTCAGTTTGCTTTATTTGAAGCCCAAGGAAGAAATTAAGTTCACCCATCATACTCATGTCAAATTCACTTGTCATAAGTTTTCCAAATTCAGTACAAAGGGTCTCATTAGCTGATCCAAAAATAATGTCATCAACATAAATTTGGACTAAAATAAAAGAATCATTAGAATTTTAATAAAGAGAGTAGTGTCTGTAGTGCCTCTTTGAAATCTATTTTTCAAGAGAAAAGAATTAAGTCTTTCATACCAAGTCCTAAGTGCTTGTCTTAGTCCATAAAGAGCTTTCGAAAGTTTGAAAATATGATTAGGAAATTCCTTATTTTCAAAACCAAGTGGCTGTGCCACATACACTTCTCTATCTATTACACCATTTAAAAATGCACATTTCACATCCATTTGAAACAATTTGAAAGCACAATAAACAGCATAAGCAAGAAGAAGTCTTATGGCTTCCATTCGAGCAACAAGGGGCAAATGATTCATCAAAGTCTATTCCTTCCTCTTGATCATATCCTTATGCCACTAACCTTGCTTTATTTCTAGCTATGCTTCCATCTTCACCCAACTTGTTCCTGAAAATCTACTTGGTGCCGGTCACTTTCTTTCCATTTGGCTTTGGAACAAGTGTCCAAACTTGATTCTTTTCAAATTCACTAAGCTCTTCCTCTATAGCCTTTATCCAAGAGGGGTCATCAAGAGTTTCTTTGATGTTTTGTGGCTCCATTTGAGAGAGAAAATCTAGGTTTGATTCTTTATTTGCTTTTCTAGTGGAGGATCGAGTTTTGACACCTTGAGAGACGTCCCCAATGACAAATTCTTATGGATAATTCTTTAAAAATCTCCACTCACGGGTTCTAGTGAACTTAGGAGCAGATTCGGTCACTGAGGGATCCAAAGAACTAGTATTCTCAGAAATTTTGCCTGTTTCAGGAGACAAAATAGAATTGTCTCCTGCAGGATCTCCTGTAGCAGCAGTTTCAGATTCGGGTAGCCCAGAACTTTCTTTCTTAAGATTTTGGGCTTCTCCTTTGTTGCCTTGAACCTGATTTCCTGCATCACAATCTTCCAAGATACTTTGAACTAAGTTAGTGTCACAAAAAGTAACATGTATGGATTCCTCAATAATTCCAGCATTTTGATGATAAACTTTATATGCTTTGCTAGTTGTGGAATATCCTACAAATAAACATTCATATGCCTTTGGATCAAATTTTCTTAGATTTTCTTTGTTATTTAGGACAAAACATTTGCATCCAAAGATATGTAGATAATTCAAATTTGGTGAGTGACCTTTCCAAAGTTTATAAGGAGTTTTCTTAAAAGAATTTTTTATGATTGTTCTATTGAAAATGTGGCAAGCCGTATTAACAGCTTCAGCCCAAAGGAATTTTGGAGCATTACTTTCACAAAGCATAACTCTTGTCATTTCTTGAATACTTCTGTTTCTTCTTTCAACAACACCATTTTGTTGTGGTGTTCTTGGACAGGAAAATTTTTGTGATATTCTAAATTCCTCATAAAAGGATTCAAATAATTGATTTTCGAATTCAGTTCCATGATCACTTCTTATTGAGACAATCTTTAAATCCTTTTCATTTTGAATTTCTTGCTAAAAATTTCAAAAGCCGAGAAGGCATCATTTTTGTGTACAAGAAATAAAACCCAGTCAAATCTTGTGTAGTCATCCACAATAACCAAACCATAATGTTTACCACCTAAGCTCTGGGTTCTTGTTGGACCAAATAAGTCAATATGTAGCAATTCAAGTGGTCTTTTAGTAGAGATGTCTTCCTTTGATTTAAATAAATTTTTTGTTTGTTTTTCCATTTGACGAGTATCACAAGTGATATCTTTGTCAAATTTTATTAAAGGAAGACCTCTTACTAATCCCTTCTTGACAAGCTTATTTATTTGAAACATGCTAGCATGGCCCAATCTTTTGTGTCATAGCCACTTTTCAGTTTCTTTAGAATGAAAATAAGCTACATTTTATTTATTTATTTCATCAAGAGTGAGACCATACACATTATCACAATAATTTGCTATGAATAGCACTTCATTTGATTTTTCACTCACCACTTGGCATTCTAATCATTTGAATATTACCAAGTAACCCAAGTCATACAGTTGATTAATACTCAAAAGATTATGTCTCAAACCATCAACAAAAAAGATATCATCAATGAAAGTAGAATGATTGTTACCTACTTTTCCAACAGCTATGATTTTTATCTTTTCCATCATCTCCAAAGGTAACAAATCCTCCATCATACTTGTTGAGTTTGATGAAGACGGTTGACCTTCCTGTCATGTGCCTAAAGCATCCACTATCCAAGTACCACATATCTTTCTTCTTCTTGGATGCTAGGCGAACCTGCATACAATCTCAAGTAACCTTAGGTATCCAAATTAATTTGGATCCTTTGAAGTTAATCCACCTTGGTTGCCCAAGTGCATTAAAATCACAAATAACATTGTAAGTTTGATTTTCTACTCTTATTTTTTCAATAAAGCATTGTAAGTAAGAGTGACCAATTTTCTTACAATTAAAGTAATGATTTCTTGATGCATGTTGATGAAATTGATTTAAGTTTTGATGCTGGAAATACTTAAAAGACTGAGGTTTTCTGGGTTTTGAAAAATGGGCATTTTTTGACAAAATTATTTTTGTTATTAGTATTTCTTTTTGCAAATGCATTCAAACCAGGATTTTTGAAAGCATATGGGCTTCTTAAATAAGAGGTTCTTTTGTGAAACTGTGGGTTTTTGAAAGCAACCTCATTGTTTGAGACATAGCCCAGACCCGACTTGTTTGGTGTAGGTTCGGTTCTTGAAGATGATGCAGTTTCATCAAAATAAGATTTTTCAAATTCTTCTTCATAGGTGTTGAACATATCCAAGACCAGATTTGCTGATGGTGGATTTTGTTTTTTAAGAAGAGGCCATGAATTCTGTAGAAGAATTTTCAAAAATTGCACTCTCTTTTGTCACATAGCCTAAACCAGATTTTTCAAACAATGGTCTTTGATTTGCAAGTAATTTGGCCAAGTTACTAGAACTATGAGCAAATTTTGCTAAGTCACTATTCAATCTTTTAATAATCTCATTTAACCTTTCATTTTCAGCAACAAGCTCTTGAGAAGGATCCACAATGTACTTTCCTTTAAGTTTCTCAAGTTCAAATTTCATAAATCTATTTTCTTCAATAATATCCAAAGTACATTCGGTTTCCTTCAGCTTTTCTTTCAAAAAATCATTTTTAACTTTCAATATTTCCTTTTTAGATTTGTATTTATTGTATTTGTTCAGCAATTTTTCAGAATAGAGGTTGAGATCATCAATGATAACATGTAAATCATCTATGGACAAGTCATAGTAATTTACCTCATCAAGTTGATCCTCACCAGCCATGAAGCAGATTTGAGCTTCACATTTGGAGTCTTCTTCCTCATCCAAATAGTTCTAAAGATCTTTCCAAGATGCCATGAGCACTCTCTTCTTTTCTTTCTTTCCTTTGTCCTCCTTCTTAAGTTTCGGACAGTTATATTTAAGATGTCTAGCCTCCTTACAGTTGTGGCAAATTACTTTGCTCATATCCTTCTTGTACTCCTTTGAACTCGAGCCCTTGTACTTGTCTTTGTTCCTCTTTAGCCTTCTAAGCCTCCTAGCCAAAACACAAGTTCATCATCTGAAAAACTATCACTAGATTCACTCTCTTTTGGTTCGACTTTTGACTTAAGGGCTATTCCCTTTTTCTTTGAGTCTTGGCTTGGATGTGTGGTTTCATAAGCAAGAAGTTTCCCTTTCAGGTCATCATAGGTTATAGGGCTTAGGTTGTTACTCTCGACTAGGACAATGGCTTTTGTTTCATTCCTTTATTTATGAGGCTTCTAAGAACTTTTCTCACTAGGGTTTGTTATGTGTGTATTAAACCCATAGCATTAAGGCTGTTGATTATGATTGAGAATCTCTCAAACATTTTATCAATGTTTTCTCCATCCTTCATGTTAAACATCTCATACTCTTTTCGCATTATATCAATCCTTGTTTCTTTGACTTGTTTGGTGCCTTCGTGTATAACCTGGAGTTTCTCCCAGATTTCTTTGGCTGTCTTGCATCTAGACACCTTTCGGTACTCCTCAAAGCTGATAGCATAGTGTAGCAGTGATGTGAGGTTACCGTCGGTTTAGAATTTTCACACAAAAAAATAATCTCGTCGAAGTATAATTCCAAACTAACAAACAACCCTCAATCAAAGTTTAATTTTGGTTGTCACAAGTTCAACCCAATAAAATAACCGAGAGTATTACTCCCGGGTTATTCTTCCTAGGAATTACAGTCGAGTGCTCAATTATTAGTTATGAGGTTCACAAAGGTGGATTGATAAAAAGGCAAGAAATTAAATGGTAAGAATTTTAAATGACAAGAAAATAAATAAAACAACTAAAGATAACAAATACTAAAGAGGCATTCATGGCAAAGATTGAGAATCAAGGTTTTCTATCCTTGTCATTAATCATAACACGATAATTACCAAGAGTTAAGCCTATTATGTTATCTCCAACATTGGGAGAAAGTCAAATATGCCTAGTTAACCCCAATCCATAAGTAATGTTAATGAAAATAAGATTAACTAACTACTTTAGATCACTAATCCAAATTGGATATTAATGACTCAAGATTACCTAATTTCTCTTTCCAAAGCAAGAAGGCTCAAAATCTACTCTAAACCTAAGCCAAATATTTTATCAAACACTTGGTGTGCATAAAAATAAAAGCATATTAAATTACAAAAAATATAAAATCTAAACTACTAAGTGCAAGAAAATAACAATAATAACTCAAGCAAGCAAGAAAAGAACATAAAATATCAAACTGCATTAAATGAAATTAAAGGTAACAAGAGTGTTTATAAACTAAAAAGTGGCTCAAATCAGAAATTAACAAGATAAAGTAAGGAAATTAAGGCAATAGAACAAGGGAAGGTAAAAGAAACTAGATGAAAATAAGAACTAAAACCTAAATCTAAGATAAAATTAAACTAAGAACCCTAATTTCTAGAGAGAAGAGGGAGCGGAGCTTCTCTCTCTAGAACTAACTTAAAGCGTATTTCTTAAACTACACTAATTGCTCCCCCCTTCTTCCTTCCTACTTTTGGCTTCAAATACTTCAGAAATGAGTTGGATTTGGGCCTCCTTGAGCTCAGAAATTGCCCCTAGCGTGTTTCTTTAATGAGGTCACGTGACAAGTGTCACGCATATGCGTGGCCTTACATTCACCAAATTCTTATTTTTTCATGAATTCTCCATTTTGCATGCTTTTTTCTTACTTCTTTGATCTAATCCTTGCCTCTTAAGCCTGAAATTACTAAACAAACACATCAAGGCATCGAGTGGAATCAAAGTGAATTAAATTTAGCTAATTAAGGGCCTAAAAAGCATGTTTTCACTCTTAAGCACAACTTAGAAGAAATTCACAAAACCATGCTATTTCATTGAATAAATGCGGGATAAGTTGATAAAATTCACTAAATTCAACACAAGATAAACCACAAAATTGGGGTTTATCAACCTCTCCACACTTAAACCAAGCATGTCCTCATGCTAAACTCAAGAAAGACAAGAAAGGGGTACAAACATTTATTCAATGCAAATTATCTACATGCAATCTATTTAAATTCATGCAATTACTTGGTCAAAATAAATCAATCCCTGGTGCACGAAATCGTGATTGTTCATTCCTTGGTAACGGCGCTAAAAACTTAATATGCACATTCATAATTTTAGTTTTCTTCACAATTTCGATACAACTAACCAGCAAGTGCACTGGGTCATCCAAGTAATAAATCTTACGTGAGTAAGGGTCGATCCCACGGAGATTGTCGGCTTGAAGCAAGCTATGGTCATGATGAGCGGATATTTTATACGCTTTTTGGGGTTAATTTCATATAGTTTTGAGTATGTTCTAGTTAGTTTTTAGTCTATTTTCATTATTTTTTAGGAAAAATTCATATTTCTGGACTTTATTATGAGTTGTGTGTTTTTCTGTAATTTCAGGTATTTTTCTGGCTGAAATTGAAGGAGCTGAGCAAAAATCTGATTCAGGCTAAAAAAGGACTGCTGATGCTGTTGGATTCTGACCTCCCTGCACTCAAAGTGGATTTTCTGGAGCTACAGAACTCGAAATGGCATGCTTCCAATTGCGTTGGAAAGTAGACATCCAGGGATTTCCAGAAATATATAATAGTCTATACTTTGCACAAGAATAGACGACGTAAACTGGCGTTCAACGCCAGTTCTCTGCCCAATTCTGGCGTCCAGCGCCAGAAAAGGATCAAAAGCTGGAGTTGAACGCCCAAACTGGCACAAAAACTGGCGTTCAACTCCACAAATGGCCTCTGCACGTGACTTGCTTAAATCTTAGCCCCAGCACACACCAAGTGGGCCCCAGAAGTGGATCTCTGCATCATCCATCATAGCCCACTCACTTTTTGTAAACCTAGGCTACTAGTTTAGTATTTAAACAACTTTTAGAGACTTATTTTGTACCTCATGACATTTTAGATCTAAACTTTGTA
>NC_029790.2:34148817-34149942 GCF_000816755.2 Arachis ipaensis
CAAGGAGATAATGAATCTCTTTATGATGCCTGGGAGAGATACAGAGAGATGCTACGAAAATGCCCCTCTGAAATGTTTTCAGAGTGGGTTCAGTTAGACATCTTCTACTATGGGCTTGCAGAAGGAGCTCAGATGTCTCTAGATTACTCAGCTGGTGGATCTATCCACATGAGAAAGACAATTGAAGAGGCTCAAGAGCTCATTGATACAGTTGCCAGGAATCAGCATCTGTACCTAAGCAGCAACCCTTCCATGAATGAAGAGGTTAAAACAGTAACTGCTGAATTCAGTACTGTAAAACAAGCTGCTGAATTCAATCAGCAATTGGATTTTCTAACAAAGCAGCAGCTATCAAGGCAAATAGCAGAAGAATGCCAAGCAGTTCAATTAAGGAGTGGGAAAACATTAAAAACACCACCTCAAGGCATCAAAAATTCAAGAAATGAGCAACCCACCAAAAATTCACCTGAGGACAGTAAGAGGCCAGGGAAAAATAATTCTGGCGCTAAAACGCCAGAAAATGGGTGGGAGGCTGGCGCTGAACGCCCAGACCATGCCCAAAACTGGCGTTCAACGCCAGAAACAAGGCAGAATTGGCGTTCAACGCCAGAAATGGGCAAGAATCCAGCGTTGAACGCCCAAATGGGGCAGAATCCAGCGTTGAACGCCCAAAATGGGCACATTTCTGGCGTTCAGGCGCCAGGAACAGACAGTGAGCTGGCGTCTAACGTCACTCCAGCTTCTGACTCTGGCACTCAATTGCCAGTGAGGGATCAGACACACACAAATGCTGATAACAATCCCTCAAAAAAGGCTTCTTCAACCACTTCTGTAGGCAATAAACCTGCAGCAACTAAGGTTGAAGAATATAAAGCCAAGATACCTTATCCTCAAATATTTTCTCTGACATGGTGGAAAAATTTCTAGAAGTCTTCATGGATGACTTCTCAGTTTATGGAGACTCATTCAGCTCCTGTCTTGATCACCTGAAACTTGTTCTGAAACGATGCCAAGAAACCAACCTAGTTTTAAACTGGGAAAAGTGTCACTTCATGGTGACTGAAGGAATTGTTCTTGGGCATAAAATCTCAAACAAGGGAATAGAGGTGGATCAAGCAAAAATAG
>NC_029790.2:34149956-34150811 GCF_000816755.2 Arachis ipaensis
TCAGTGATGGGGGCACTCACTTCTGCAATAAACAGCTTTACTCTGCCATGGTTCGGTATGGAATTCGCCACAAGGTGGCCACTCCATATCATCCACAAACCAATGGGCAAGCTGAAGTCTTTAACAGAGAATTAAAGAGAATCCTGGAACGGACAGTAAATACCCGTAGAAAAGATTGGGCACGGAGCTTGCAAACAAGGGAATAGAGGTGGATCAAGCAAAAATAGAGGTAATTGAAAAATTACCACCACCTGCCAATGTTAAGGCAATCAGAAGCTTTCTGGGACATGCAGGATTCTATAGGAGGTTTATAAAGGATTTTTCAAAAATCGCAAAACCTCTAAGCAATCTGCTAGCCACTGACACGCCATTTGTGTTTGACACAAGGTGCCTGCAGGCGTTTGAAACGCTGAAGGCTAAGCTGGTCACAGCACCAGTCATTTCTGCACCAGACTGGACATTACCATTTGAGCTGATGTGTGATGCCAGTGATCACGCCATTGGTGCAGTATTGGGACAGAGGCATGACAAGCTTCTGCATGTCATTTATTATGCCAGTCGCGTTCTAAATGATGCCCAGAAAAATTACACAACCACAGAAAAAGAACTACTTGCAGTGGTTTACGCCATTGACAAGTTCAGATCATATTTAGTAGGATCAAAAGTGATTGTGTATACTGACCATGCTGCTCTTAAATATCTACTCACAAAGCAGGACTCAAAACCCAGGCTCATCAGATGGGTGTTGCTTCTGCAAGAGTTTGATATAGAAATAAGAGACAGAAAAGGGACAGAGAACCAAGTGGTTGATCATCTGTCCCGGATAGAGCCAGTGGAAGGGACGTCCCTCCCTTC
>NC_029790.2:34152017-34153230 GCF_000816755.2 Arachis ipaensis
ATTAAGTTATAGTCTATTTTTCTCATCATCAGTAAACATGAATAAAATAGTAGATCTTTTGAATAAGAGGCAATAAAATTTCGAGTTTTTAATAAGAAAAATTCTAATTAGTAACATGTGGTGGCAATGCTTCTTGTCTTCTGAATGAATGCTTGAACAGTGCATATGTCTTTTGAATTTGTTGTTTAAGACTGTTAAATATGTTGCCTCTTGAAAGAATGATGAACATGCGACATGTTATTGATAATCTGAAAAATCATAAAAATGATTCTTGAAGCAAGAAAAAGCAGCAAAGAACAAAGCTTGCAAAAAAAAAAGGAAAAAAAATAGAAAGAAAAAGAAAAAGCAAGCAGAAAAAGACAAAATTGTTTATTTGCAATTCAACTAATAAACATAATTAACTTCCTGACTAAGATTTACAAGATAACCATAGATTGCTTCAAACCAACAATCTCCGTGGGATTCGACCCTTACTCACGTGAGGTATTACTTGGACGACCCAGTGCACTTGCTGGTCAGTGGTACGAGTTGTGAAAAGTGTGATTCACAATTTGTGCACCAGGTCACCTTGTAAATCTCAGTCAGGCGGATTCAAAAGGTTATAGAGTTTTAATAATTAAAAGATAAATGAAACATAAACTAGGATAGAGATACTTATGTAATTCATTGGTGAGAATTTCAGATAAGCATATAGAGATGCTTTCGTTCCTCTGAACCTCTGCTTTCCTGCTGTCTTCATCCAATCATTCCTACTCCCTTCTACGGCAAGCTTTATGTAGGGCATTACCGTTGTCAATGGCTACATCCCATCCTCTCTGTGAAAATGGTCCAATACACTGTCACTGCATGGCTAATCATCTGTCAGTTCTCGATCATACTGGAATAGGATTTACTATCCTTTTGTGTCTGTCACTACGCCTAGCACTCGCGAGTTTGAAGCTCGTCACAGCCATCCCTTCCCAGATCCTACTCGGAATACCACAGACAAGGTTTAGACTTTCCGGATCTCAAGAATGGCCATCCATGGGTTCTAACTTATACCACGAAGACTCTAATATCTCGGACTCGGTCCCCTGTATTAGATATCTAAGAGATACTCATTCTAGCTTGTTTGCATGTAGAACGGAAGTGTTTGTCAGGCACGTGTTCATAGGTGAGAATGATGATGAGCGTCACATAATCATCACATTCATCATGTTCTTGGGTGCGAATG
>NC_029790.2:34153759-34168751 GCF_000816755.2 Arachis ipaensis
ACTAAACTAGTTACTAGGGTTTACAGAAATGAGTAAATGATGCAGAAATTCACTTCTGGGGCCCACTTGGTGTGTGCTTGGGCTGAGCATTGAGCTTTATACATGTAGAGGCTTCTCTTGGAGTTGAACGCCAGTTTGTAACCTGTTTCTGGCGTTTAACTCCACTTTGCAACCTGTTTCTGGCGTTTAACTCTAGAATGCAGCATGGAACTGGCGTTCAACACCAGTTTGCGTCGTATAAACTCAGACAAAGTATGGACTATTATATATTACTGGAAAGCCCTAGATGTCTACTTTCCAACGCAATTGAGAGCGCACCATTTGGAGTTCTGTAGCTCCAGAAAATCCACTTTGAGTGCAGAGAGGTCAGAATCCAATAGCATCTGCAGTCCTTCTTCAACCTCTGAATCTGATTTTTGCTCAGGTCCCTCAATTTCAGCCAGAAAATACCTGAAATCACAGAAAAACACACAAACTCATAGTAAAGTCTAGAAATGTGAATTTTAATTAAAAACTAATAAAAATATACTAAAAACTAACTAAATCATACTAAAAACTATGTAAAAACAATGCCAAAAAGCGTATAAATTATCCGCTCATCAATCCCCAAGAAAGCATGTATAAACATAAGGGCTAAAGCAATCACAATCAAATCAAATGCACAATTGAATTGAGTTATTGAAAAGAGTTTACAAACTTGCAAGATAAGAGATGATCATAGGTGAAAACATGTAATTGAGCAATCGAACCCCTCACCGGATGTGTATCCACTCTAATTGCTCAAGTGTTTAGGGTTGATTCACTCAATTCTCCTCTAATCATGCTTTCTAAGATTTGTTTTTCATATAACAATCAACAATACATACAAATATCATGAGGACTTATCCATAGGTTGTAATGGGGCTAGGGTCAAGGTAACGATATATATGGCTAAGTGAGTTTGAAATTTGTTTCTTTAATTAACCTAAGCTCTCACCAAACACATATAACAACCTATACAATTCCAATACAATACCTAGCTACCCATAATTCTCACTTTTTTTCACACACTCATGTATTCTTTTCAACCATAACACATATGCATTATTATTATTACTTTACTTTGGGGTATTTTGTCCCCTTTTTATTACTTTTTTCTCTTTTTTTTAAACATAATATGTACAAAAGATGAATGCATATGGTTTAAATATTTAATGTATAAGTGTGTACCCAACTTCCAAGATTTTTTTAATGAGAACTCAAAAATACACTTTTATCTCAACCAATGTTCCAAAATTTCCCATACTTAAAATGATATACACTCTCACTTGTCTAAGCTAATCAAAGATCCAAACAAGGGACATTTATTATTTTTACTTAGGGGTAGTGATGTGCTAAAATTAAGAACAAAAAGGGATTAAATAGGCTCAAAATTGGTTAACAAGGATGGATAAAAGAGTAAGGCCATTTCGGTAAGTGAGCTCAAATGAAATAAAGGCCTCAATCATATAAACGCATTCATACACAAAATAATGGATATAAAGAATCAAACAAATCAAATATTACAATCATAGAGAGAAAATAACACACAAGAAGGAAAATAGTAGTTATATGATGCAACCACACAATTAGGCTAAAAAACTCACAAGCTTATGTGTTCTTATCTCAAAAACATGTTCCACAATATATAATTCAAGCACGTTCAATGAAAAAAAAATTTACTCAAATCAATTGGGGGTGCCCTATCAATAAATTTCTTGAAAATTTTCATTATTTTGACTACGCTTATTATATATATATGTAACCCAAGAAAATGCAACTAAAAATTCTAAAAGACCTAGTAATAGAAGAAGAAGAAAAAATGAAATGTGAAAGTGTTTGGATTAGAAATTTTCACCCAAAACAAAAAATCGGCCGATTAATCGGACGACCTCCCCACACTTAAAAGTTTGCATCGTCCTTGGTGCATTCAGAGATAAGCAAGGGGGTATGGCAACTTCACGGATTGCCACCTTCAGCTGGTGGATCAACCGGCTGCTACGTGTTCTTTCTTTCGCTTCCCTTTTTGCCTATGATGAATTATCCTGAAAGATAGAAAACAGGATAGTAAGACGATTAAATGCAAAAACAAGGAAGCAAAGATTGTTGGAATGAGGTGTTGATCACTAAAATGAAGTGAGTAAATCAGTTTGTGGCATGAATGAAACAAGTGTGTGAGTTCTAAGTTTGCGCATGGTTTAGAACACACACACTAGCATGAAAAGCTATGTCACAATTATAAAAGAAATATACACTTCACTCATTATAGTGTGCTTGAGATACTTCAAAGAAAACTTGTAGGTTAAGATAAACAAACAAGTAATGAAGAAGTATGCAAGTACTCAAGCAAGAATCAAGCAAATGTGAAATGGATGAAGAATGGACATTGGTTGATGTGCAAGAGAATTCAATAAAACAAATGAAATATAGAACTCACACATCAAACAATCACACACATTGAAGTTTGTTTGCATTACCTAATTAACATGAAGTGGGAAACATGGTTGCTATGAAACTTAGAAAAATAGAGATAGAAGTGAAAATCGATCACATAGCAAGCATGATCCATATAGCTTAAGAATTTTAAAAAGATATCCCTAGGTGAACTTACAATCTAATTTCACAAACGAAGTATTATGCCAAAATGACTAGTTTCAAGTATGTGTAGAGCATATAGTTAAATAATTAAGGGTTAACATGTCATTAAGGCATAAGCATAACATACGGATGCATATGATCAAGCAACACAATGCATTAAGATAAATGCACATCATCTAACATTAAAAATTGCCTAGTCAAAGTAAAGAATTCAAATCACATGGTGGCCAAATCATGCAATTCAAAATATTTAAAATGCCTGAAAGGCAATTCACAAGTACTTGGTATGTAAAAATATCAAAAAAGAAAAATTCAATACCAAGAAGCAAAGTATAACCTCAACTAGTGTTGTTAGAACCGGACCAACCCGGCCAGTTGGACCGAAAAACTAGCGAACCGGTGCTATAACCGGTCCGGGTGAGACATCGAACCGAAGAAGGAGTTGAACCGGCGAGACCCGTATTGAACCGGCCGGGTTTGATCAGAATCAGTGAACCGGCGGGTTTTGTTTAACTCGGACCGGTTCGAAAAATTTTTTTTTCTGCAATGGAAAACGACGTTGTTTCAATGATGTAACCCTAGCCTCCATCCCCTTCCCCTGTTTCCCACTTTCCCTTCCCATACCCAAATGGTTTGAGTTGAGAGACCACCATCACCATCACCATGGCACCATGACTCCATCCCCTGCTACTCGCCTACTCTGCTTCAGCTTCAGGCTTTCAGCCACTTTGTCACCCCATTCAACTTCAAGCCTTCAACCACGCGGCACTCACCTCACCACCGCATCCAGAGCAGTGCGCCACTCACCCCGTCCATGGAAGATTGAACATTGAAGTCGCCTCCTCGTCGCTCCTCGCTCAAGGTCTCCCTCTTCTCTGCTCGACGCTCGTCGCTCCATCCCTCCAGGTCCAGGGTCCAGCCGTGCAGCCGTGCAGGTAAGTATTTTTAATTTTTTTATTTTTTGAAGTTAATTGATTAATGATTATGGTATGCGGGCAGATGAGAACATGTTTGATAGTTTACATATGTTTGAAGTTAATTTTTTAATTGGTGGTTTACATATGTTTGATAGTTTGATTTCTGTTTGATTTTGGTATGTGGGCAGATGAGAACATGAACACTTCCACATGTTTTTTCTGTTTGATCTCTCATGTTTTTTGATTTTTTTTTATTTCTGTTCAGTACTTCAGTTTGTTGATTGTGATTTGTGAATTGTTGGTTGCTGTTGGATATTATTCTTAGTAGTTAGTGGATTGTTGTTGTGTATTGTTAGTCATTTAGTCCTGGACCCTGGTTGATTAGGAATTTAGGATGGCTTCATCAAATACACCATCAGAAACACCAACACCAACTTCTCAGGAACAAGGATCAACTCCTGATCCAACAATTGGAACCCAAAAAAATAGTAACAGAGGAAAAATTGATCCTGCATGGGGCCATTGTAAACAAGTTTTGGATAAAGGAAAAACTGCTCTGGTATGTATTTATTGCGAGAAGCTTATTAGGGGTGGAGGAATTAACCGGGTTAAGCATCATTTGGCTGGAAAAGGTGGAGATATTGAGGCATGTCGAAAGGTGCCAACTGCGGTGAGACACCAATTCTCCCAAAACATTGAAGATCTTCGAACCAAGAAAAAGAAAACTCAAGAAGAATATGCAGAAAGTTATGGTGCTTGTGATGATGTTGAAAGGGAATTTGATGAGATTGAACGTAATGAGATGCGACAACAACAAGCATCAAGAATTCCAGCACCTAGCTCTAGAAAGGGAGTTGGAAAATAACTCAAGGGACTACAATCCTTTTTTCCACCGGCAGCAACACCTGGAGCTCAACCAAGTATTAAAAGTGTTCTCTAAAGCAAAGAAATTGTGGAGAAGTGTGATATTGCTATTGCAAGATGGATGATGGATGCCTCTGTGCCATTCAATGCGGTTAATTCAGCTTATTATCAGCCGATGATCGATGCTATCGCAAATATGGGTGCAGGGTATAAAGGGCCAAATTACCAAAGAGTTCGTGGATATTTGTTGAGTAAATTGGTTAAAGATGTAAAGAAGATGATTGAAGGTTATCGTGTGATTTGGAAACAAACTAGATGTACTATCATGGCTGATGGATGGACTGATCGTTGTAGGCGTACTTTAATTAATTTCTTGGTTTATTGTCCTAAAGGAACTATTTTCCTAAAGTCAGTTGATGCTTCTCATATCTCGAAAACTGCTGAGGCTTTGTTTAAGTTGCTTAGGGATGTTGTGTTATTTGTTGGTCCTGAGAATGTTGTACATGTAGTGACGGATAATGTTGCAAATTATGTTGCTGCTGGAAGGTTGTTGGAATCAGAGTTTCCTAGATTGTATTGGTCTCCTTGTGCGGCACATTGTATTAATCTGATGTTGCAGGATATTGGAAAGTTTGTGGAAGTGACTGAAACTGTGTCACAAGCTTCAATGATTACGAAGTATATCTATAATCACTGCCATCCTTTGTACTTGATGAGGTAGTTCACAGGCGGCCGAGAAATACTTCGTCCAGCTCCAACTTGATTCGCCACTAATTTTATTGCTTTGCAAAGTATTTTGGCTCAAAAGGATGCATTGAGAGCTATGGTGACATCTAGAGAATGGACAAGTTCAGCTTACTCTAAAGAAGCCAAAGCAAAAAAGTTTGTGGATCAAGTCTTAGATTCTAAATTTTGGAATCAATGCACTGATATTGTTAAGCTTACGGAGCCACTTGTTCATGTATTGCGTATTGTGGATAGTAAAGATAGAGCTGCAATGGGTTTCTTTTATCAAGCTATGTATAAGGCTAGGGAAGACATGGTGAAGAGGTTTCAAAAAAGAAAGAGGGTTGTTGAACCTTATTTGAAGATTTTAGATTCACGTTGGAATTTACAACTTAAAAGAAACCTTCATGCTGCTGGTTATTGGTTAAATCCAGCTTTTCAATTTAATTCTGCAGAATTTGACAAGCACAAAGAAACAATTTTTGGCCTACTAGATGTGATTGAGAGATATGCTTACGGTGATGCTGATTTGATTACTAAATTGACAAGTGAGAAGAAAATCTTTAAGAATGCTGAAGGAGACTTTGGGAGACAGTCTGCAATACGTGAGCGAAGCACAGTGATGCCTGGTAAATTTTGTATTAAAATTAGTTTTTTATGATTGTGATATGTTTAAGATTTGATTTTTATGATTGTGATTGTTTTCTTTTTATGTTAAGATCAATGGTGGGAATCTTATGGATGTGGAGCACCAAACCTGCAAAAGTTAGCAATTCGTGTTTTGAGTCAAACTTGCAGTTCTTCAGGTTGTGAGCGTAACTGAAGCATTTTCGAACACATTCACTCAAAGAAAAAGAATCGGTTAGAGCATCAAAAGCTTAATGATCTTGTTTATGTTCATTACAACTTAAGGCTACAACAAAGGTACTTTTTATTATTCTTTCTTGAAGGAATTATTTAAAATTTTTAGTCATAATAAGAATAATCAAGTTAATTGATAACATAGGAACCGAATGAGAAAGCAAAGTTATGATCCAATTTGTCTTGATGCATTTGAGGATCATTCGGAATGGATAATGGAAGATTCACCACCATTTTTAACTCCTGAAGAAGTTGATGCTTTACGGAATGATCTTGCAAATATGTCTCTTCAATCAGCTTTAGATGATTTGGGTATGTTGTTGTTAGGGATGATTTTGTAATGCTTTAACCAAATATTTTGCCTTATTATTGATTATGATTTGTGAAACATTATTGAAATGCTAGATGAATTGAATCTGGAAGACGATCGAAATGATGGTGAAGCTAATAATACTTCTGTGGAAAATGCAAATCAGAATGAAACCAATCAACATGTAGCTCCAGATTTGTCAGATGAAGAAAGATATCCAGACTTTGAAGTTACTCCTTGGATATAATCCATGAATTGTTATTTTCATTATGTTAAATTGAGTTGTTCATGTAATAGACTAATAGTACTAAATTTTATGTTTATTCTCGTATTACTACTTATTTTTAGGATTTGAGATTTAATGTTTATTAAAATGTTATTGGAGATATATTTTTAACTGTTAATCTTTAATTTTTTAGCTATTTTATACATTTTACTTATGTGGGACCGGGTTAATGACGAGCGGATATTTTATGCGCTTTTTGGGGTTAATTTCATATAGTTTTTAGTATGTTTTAGTTAGTTTTTAGTTTATTTTCATTAGTTTCTAGGCAAAATTCATATTTCTGGACTTTACTATGAGTTTGTGTGTTTTTCTGTAATTTCAGGTATTTTCTGGCTAAAATTGAGGGAGCTGAGCAAAAATCTGATTCAGGCTGAAAAAGGACTGCTAATGCTGTTGGATCCTGACCTCTCTGCACTCGGAATGGAATTTCTGGAGCTACAGGAGTCCAATTGACACACTTCCAATTGCGTTGGAAAGTAGACATCCAATTGACACGCCAGTTCCATGTTACAGTCTTGCGTCCAGCGCCAGAAACACGTTACAAGCTGGAGTTCAACGCCAGAAACAGGTTACAGCCTGGCGTTGAACGTCCAAAACAGCCCAGGCACGTGAGAAGCTTTAGTCTCAGCCCCAGCAAACACCAAGTGGGCCCCAGAAGTGGATTTCTGCACTATCTATCATAGTTTACTCATTTTCTATAAACCTAGGTTACTAGTTTAGTATTTAAACAACTTTTAGAGATTTAATTTTCATCTCATGACATTCTAGATCTGAACTTTGTACTCTTTGACGGCATGAGTCTCTAAACTCCATTGTTGGGGGTGAGGAGCTCTGCTGTGTCTCGATGAATTAATGCAAGTATTTCTGTTTTCTATTCAATCATGCTTGTTCCTATCTAAGATGTTCATTCGCGCCTTATTATGATGAATGTAATGATCCGTGACACTCATCACCATTCTTAACTTATGAACGTGTTCCTGACAACCACTTCCGTTCTATATTAGCTTGAATGAGTATCTCTTAGATTCCCTAATCGGAATCTCCGTGGTATAAGCTAGAATTCATTGGCAGCATCCTTGAGAATCCGGAAAGTCTAAACCTTGTCTGTGGTATTCCGAGTAGGATTCTGGGATTGGATGACTCTGACGAGCTTCAAACTCGCGAGTGCTGGGCGTAGTGACAGACGCAAAAGGATATCAAATCCTATTCCGGTATGATCGAGAACCTACAGATGATTAACCATGCAGTGACAGCGTATCTGGACCATTTTCACTGAGAGGAAGGATGGTAGCCATTGACAACGGTGATCCACCAACACACAGCTTGCCATAGGAGGGACGTGCGTGCATGAAGAAGAAGATAGGGAGAAAGCAGAGATTCAAAGGACAAAGCATCTCCAAAACTCCAACATATTCTCCATTACTGCATAACAAGTATTATTTGTGTTTTGCCCTTTTACTTTTTTACAATTCAAACTAAAAATTATTATTGATATTACATCCTGACTAAGAGTTACAAGATAACCATAGCTTGCTTCAAGCCAACAATCTCCATGGGATCGACCCTTACTCACGTAAGGTATTACTTGGACGACCCAGTGCACTTGCTGGTTAGTTGTGCGAATTTGTGAAGAATTGTGATTTCCAATTTCGTGCACCAAGTTTTTGGCGCCGTTGCCGGGGATTGTTTGAGTTTGAACAACTAACGGTGAATCCTGTTGCTTAGATTAGGAAAATTTTGTCTTTTGGGTCAGAGTCTTTTATATTCTTTTTAAAAATTTTTCAAAAATAATTTTTTTTTCGTTATTAGTTTTTAGTTTTTCTTGTTCTGTTTCTTTTGTTGTTTTTCGTGTGCCTTTTCAAAACATTAGTTTTCAAAAAAAATATTTTTTCTTAGTCATTAAAAATACTTCTTCAAAACAAATGTTACATTTACAGCTCAATTGCCTAGAGCATTGGTTTATGTTCTTGATGATTGGGCACCGGTTCTATTAAAAATCTTTTTCAAAAATAATTTTTCTTGATGTTGTGCCAAACTTTAAGTTTGGTGTTTTCTTGTTAATCTTTCTATAATTTTCGAAAATTTTAGTTTGGTTTTCTAAAAATTTTAAGTTTGGTGTTCTTTCTGCATGTTCTTGTGTTCTTGTGAGTCTTCAAAGTGTTCTTGACTTTTCCTTGTGTCTTGATCTTAAAATTTTTAAGTTTCGTGTTCCTTGGTGTTTTCCCTCCAAAATTTTCGAAAACAAGGAGCATTAGATCTAAAAATTTTAAATCTTGTGATATCTTATTGTTTTTCTCTTTCCTCTTTAAATTCAAAAATATATTTTCTCTCTATTTTAAAGCAAATTTTTGAAATTTACTTTTAAAATTCAGATTTTTTTTCAAAATTTAAAATCTTTTTTCAAATCATATCTTTTCCAATCAAATCCTTTCAATCTTATCTTTTTCAAAACTTCTTAACCAATTTTTTTCTCTCTCCATTTTTCAAAAATCTTCACCCATTTTTATTTATTTTATTTTAATTTATTTTATTTTCGAAATAAATAAATAAATAAATAAATAAAAATATATTTTTTTTTTCATCTCCCTTTCTCCATCATGGATCTAAGTGGAAATGAACAGTCCAGAAGGACTCTGGGGTCATATGCTAACCCCACTACTGCTTCATATGGGAGTAGTATCAGTATACCCTCCATTGGAGTCAGTAGCTTTGAGTTGAATCCTCAGCTCATTATCATGGGGTAGCAAAGTTGCCAGTATTCCGGTCTTCCACAGGAAGAACCTACAGAGTTTCTGGCACAGTTTTTACAAATTGCTGACACAGTACATGATAAGGAAGTAGATCAGGATGTTTATAGATTATTACTGTTCCCATTTGCTGTAAAAGACCAAGCTAAGAGGTGGTTAAATAACCAACCTAAGGCTAGCATAAAGACATGGAAACAGCTGACAGAAAAATTCCTGAATCAATACTTTCCTCCAAAACGGATGACACATCTAAGGCTGGACATCCAAGGCTTTAAACAAGGAGATAATGAATCTCTTTATGATACTTGGGAGAGATACAGAGAGATGCTAAGAAAATGCCCCTCTGAAATATTTTCGGAGTGGGTTCAGTTAGACATCTTCTATTATGGGCTTACAGAAAGAGCTCAGATCTCTCTAGACTACTCAGCTGGTAGATCTATCCACATGAGAAAGACAATTGAAGAAGCTCAAGAGCTCATTGATACAGTTGCCAGAAATCAACGTCTGTACCTAAGCAGTGATCCTTCCATGAAAGAAGAGGCTAAAACAGTAACTGCTGAACTCAGTCCTGTAGAACAAGCTGCTGAATTCAATCAGCAATTGGATTTTCTAACAAAGCAGTTAGCCGAATTCAAGGATAAACTACAAGAGACAAGGATGGCTAATATAAATATGGAAGTACAATTAAAGCAAACAAAGCAGCAGCTGTCAAAACAAATAACAGAAGAATGCCAAGCAGTTCAATTAAGAAGTGGGAAGATATTAAATACCCCACCTCAAGGCAGCAGGAAGCCAAGAAATGAGCAAACTACCCAAATTCCATCTGAGGACAGTAAGAGCCCGGAGAGAAATAATTCTGGCACTAAAATGCCAGAGATTGGGTAGAAGACTGGCGCTGAACGCCCAAACCATGCTCAGGACTGGCGTTCAACGCCAGAAATAAGCAAGGAACTGGCGTTGAACGCCCAAAGGAAGCACAGTTCTGGCGTTCAGACGCCAGGAGCAGATGAGGAGTTGGCGTCTAACGTCACTCCAGCTTCCAACCCTGGCACTCAAATGCCAGTGAGGGATCAGACACACACAAGTGCTGATGACAACCCCTCTAAAAAGACTTCTTCAACCACTTCTATAGGAAATAAACCTGTAGCAACCAAGGTTAAGGAGTATAAAGCCAAGATACCTTATCCTCAAAAACTCCGCCAAGAGGAGCAGGATAAGCAATTTGCTCGCTTTACAGATTATCTCAGGACTCTTGAAATAAAGATTCCGTTTCCAGAGGCACTTGAGCAAATACCTTCTTATGCTAAGTTCATGAAAGAGATCTTGAGTCATAAGAAGGATTGGAGAGAAACTGAAAGAGTTCTCCTCACTAAAGAATGCAGTTCAGTCATTCTGAAAAGCTTTCCTGAAAAGCTTAAAGATCCCGGAAGCTTTCTGATACCATGCATATTAGAGGGTAACTGCACCAAGACAGCCTTATGTGATCTTCGGGCAAGCATCAACCTAATACCTGCATCCACCATCAGAAAGCTTGGTTTAATTGAAGAAGTTAAACCAACCCGGATATGTCTCTAACTTGCTGATGGCTCCATTAAATACCCATCAGGCGTGATTGAGGACATGATTGTCAGGGTTGGGCCATTCGCCTTTCCCACTGACTTTGTTGTGTTGGAAATGGAGGAGCACAAGAGTGCTACTCTCATTCTAGGAACACCTTTCCTAGCAACCGGACGAACTCTCATTGACGTCCAACAGGGGGAAATAACTCTGAGAGTCAATGAGGATGAGTTTAAGTTGAATGCTGTCAATGCCATGCAGCATCCAGACACCTTAGGGGCATAAGCCCAGCTAGATGCATGCACAAAATCCTATTAGAGGATGATGCTAAGCCAGTGGTTCAACCACAGAGGCGGCTAAATCCAGCCATGAAAGAAGTGGTGCAGAAAGAGGTCACTAAATTACTAGAGGCTGGGATTATTTATCCTATTTCTGATAGCCCCTGGGTGAGTCCTGTTCAAGTTATCCCTAAAAAGGGAGGCATGACAGTGATTCATAATGAAAAAAATGAACTGGTTCCTACAAGAACAGTTACAGGGTGGCGCATGTGTATTGATTACAGAAGGCTCAATACAGCCACCAGAAAGGATCATTTTCCTTTACCATTCATAGACCAAATGCTAGAAATACTAGCAGGTCATAATTATTACTGCTTTTTGGATGGCTATTCAGGCTACAACCAAATTGCAGTAGATCCCCAGGATCAAGAGAAAACATCATTCACATGTCCATCTAGAGTATTTGCTTACAGAAGGATGCCTTTTGGGCTGTGTAATGCACCTGCAACCTTTCAGAGATGCATGCTCTCTATTTTCTCTGATATGGTGAAAAAATTTCTGGAAGTCTTCATGGATGACTTCTCAGTATATGGAGACTCATTCAGCTCCTGTCTTGATCACCTGACACTGGTTTTGAAAAGATGCCAAGAGACCAACCTGGTTTTAAACTGGGAAAAATGTCACTTTATGGTGACTGAAGGGATTGTCCTTAACAAGGGAATAGAGGTGGATCAAGCTAAAATAGAGGTAATTGAAAAATTACTACCACCTGCCAATGTTAAGGCAATCAGAAGCTTTCTGGGGCATGCAGGATTCTATAGGAGGTTTATAAAGGATTTTTCAAAAATTGCAAAGCCTCTAAGCAACCTGCTAGCTGCTGACACGCCATTTTTGTTTGACACAGAGTGCCTGCAGGCGTTTGAAACTCTGAAAGCTAAGCTGGTCACAGCACCAGTTATCTCTGCACCAGACTGGACATTACCATTCGAATTAATGTGTGATGCCAGTGATCACGCCATTGGTACAGTACTGGGGGCAGAGGCATGACAAACTTCTGCATGTCATTTATTATGCTAGCCGTGTTCTAAATGATGCCCAGAAAAATTACAAAACCACAGAAAAGGAATTGCTTGCAGTGGTCTATGCCATTGACAAGTTTAGATCATACTTAGTAGGATCAAAAGTGATTGTGTACATTGACCATGCTGCTCTTAAATATCTACTTACAAAGCAGGATTCGAAACCCAGGCTTATAAGATGAGTATTGCTTCTGCAAGAGTTTGATATAGAAATAAGAGACAGAAAAGGGACAGAAAACCAAGTGGCTGATCATCTGTCCCGGATAGAACCAGTGGAAGGGGCGTCCTCCCCCTCTATTGAGATCTCTGAAACTTTTTCGGATGAGCATTTGTTCGCCATTCAGGAAATACCATGGTTTGCAGACATTGCAAACTATAAAGCTGCAAGGTTCATACCCAAGGCATACAGCAGGCAACAAAAGAAAAAATTAATTTCTGATGCAAAGTACTACTTGTGGGATGAACCCTATCTCTTTAAGAGATGTGCAGACGGAATAATACGTAGGTGTGTGCCTAGAGAAGAAGCACAGAAGATCCTATGGCATTGCCATGGATCACAATATGGAGGCCATTTCAGAGGTGAGCGAACAGCCACCAAGGTCCTCCAATGTGGTTTCTACTGGCCTACACTCTACAGAGATTCCCGAGAGTTTGTGCGTAACTGTGACAGTTGCCAGAGAGCTGGTAATTTGCCTCATAGTTACGCCATGCCTCAACAAGGAATCTTAGAGATTGAGTTGTTTGACGTATGGGGAATTGATTTCATGGGGCCTTTCCCACCATCATACTCAAACACTTATGTTCTGGTGGCAGTTGACTATGTATCAAAATGGGTAGAGGTCATTGCCACACCCACCAATGATACTAAAATAGTGCTGAAATTCCTCCAGAAACATATATTCAGCAGATTTGGTGTCCTTTGGGTACTAATCAGTGATGGGGGCACTCACTTCTGTAACAAACAGCTTTACTCCGCCATGGTCCAGTATGGGATTCGCCACAAGGTGGCGACTCCATATCATCCACAAACAAATGGGCAAGCTGAAGTTTCTAACAGAGAACTAAAAAGAATCCTGGAACGGACTGTAAGTACCCGTAGAAAGGATTGGGCACGAAGCTTGGATGATGCTATGTGGGCTTACAGAACAGTATTCAAGACTCCTATAGGGACCTCTCTGTACCAACTTGTGTATGGTAAGGCTTGTCACCTGCCCGTGGAACTGGAACATAAGGCCTACTGGGCAACCAGATTCCTAAACTTTGATGCCAAACTAGCTGGAGAAAAAAGATTGCTCCAGCTGAATGAGCTAGAGGAATTCAGATTTACTGCTTTCGAAAATGCCAAGCTTTATAAAGAGAAATCAAAAAGATGGCATGACAAAAAGCTATCTTCTAGAATCTTTGAACCAGGACAAAAGGTTCTGTTGTTTAACTCTAGACTCAGGCTATTCCCTGGGAAACTGAAGTCCCGGTGGAGGGGACCATATGTGATTACAAGTGTATCACCATATGGTTATGTGGAGCTTCAAGACATTGACTCTGATAGGAAGTTCATTGTTAATGGATAGAGAATCAAACATTATCTTGAAGGTAATGTTGAGCAAGAATGCTCAAGGCTGAGGCTAGATTAAAAAGTTCAGCAAGGTCCAGCTAAAGACAATAAAGAAGCGCTTGCTGGGAGGCAACCCAGCCATTGGCATCACTTCCTCTAAGCATTTTGCCCTATTCCTGATTTTATTTGTTTATATAAAGTTCATTGATACTAAGGTAAAGGAGTCAATTGCATAAGTTTACAGGGTTACAGAAGGATTCAGCACACAAAACAGAGAAAAAGAGCTCACTGGCAAGAAAACGCCATTAAGAGGCACAATTGGGCATTCAACGCCCAAAAGAAGCATCCCCTGGGCATTGAACGCCAGTAAGGATAGCTATCTGGGCGTTAAACGCCAGAAAGAAGCATCTTCTGGGCGTTGAACGCCAGAAAGAAGCTCTTTCTGGGCGTTTAACGCCAGATTTACAGCGTCCTGGGCGTTCAGAAAAACGCCCAGTGACAAAGGAGTTCCTGGCATTCAACGCCAGAAAGAAGCAACAGCTGGGCGTTGAACGCCCAGGAGAAGCAGCGATTGGGCGTTAAACGCCCAAAACATGCAGCGTTTGGGCGTTTAACGCCAGGATGGGGGGGAGGAGGTAATTTCGTTTTTACTTCATATTTTTCATTTTAATTTTAATTTTCATGTTTCAATTCATGATTTCTTGCATAAACATGTTACAAACCCTGATTTCTAAAATCCCTAATTTCTAAAAACCCTACTTTAAAAATATCAAATGTATCTTAATCCATAAGCATAAATCCTTTTTTTCAATCCAATTCAACTCTTTTTCAAATTTTCAAAACAAATCTATCTCTTTTCATTCTAAAATCTTTTCAACTAATCAATATCTTTTTTTTAAATCTCCATATTATCTTTTTCAAAAATCCAAATTTATCTTTTTCAAATATCTTTCATATCTCTTCAATTTTAAATTATATCTTTTCTTATCATACTTATTTCTTTTAAAATCATATCTTCTATCTTATCTTTCCCCCTATTTTCGAAAACCCACCCCCTTCCCTTTTAAAAACACATTCGGCCTCCCTCCTCTCATCCACCATTCAACACTCGCTCTCCTTCTATCCCTCTCCTTTCTTTTCTTTTGCATGAGGACAAGCAAACCTCTAAGTTTGGTGTGTTTATCTGTGATTACTAAACG
>NC_029790.2:34168833-34188041 GCF_000816755.2 Arachis ipaensis
TAACAGAGTATATCTCAGTGGAGCAACCAATCACTAAAATCACAATGGAAAAACAACAAATGCAGGATGACCCCACCAAGAGGAGGGCGCAAGAATTCCTCCAAGAAGTCCCTCAATTTGAATATTGGGAACAGCTTGAAGCATCTGTTACCAAGTTGTAAGAATCTATGGACCAAATAAAGGAAGAACAGCAAAATCAAAACAGTATGCTCTGTAAACTGCTCAGGGAACAAGAAGAGCAAGGGCGTGACTTAAAGGAACTGAAGCGTCAGAAGTAATCTCTTGAAGGACCAAGCACTCCACAGACTAGAGGAACATCCACATCCCAAACTCAAGGTTGTTGAGCCCTAATCTTAGCCTTAACTCTGTGATAATTGTTCTTATTTAAGTTCTACCTTAGTAGTTATAGTGGTAATTAGTAGTTATTTTATCTCCAATTAAGCTATAATTTATTTTTCTCGTCATCATTAAACATGAATAAAATAGAAGATTTTCTTTAGGATAAGGAGGCAATATTTTTCGAGTTTTTAATACAAGAAATTCTGATTAATTACATGTGGTGGCAATGCTTTCTGCCTTCTGAATGAATGCTTGAACAGTGCATATGTCTTTGGAATTCGATGTTCTTGAATGTTAAATATGTTGGCTCTTGAAAGAATGATAAACATGAGACATGTTATTGGTAATCTGAAAAATCATAAAAATGATTCTTGAAGCAAGAAAAAGCAGTGAATACAAAGCTTGCAAAAAAAAAAAGCAAGCAGAAAAAGCCAATAACCCTTAAAACTAAAAGGCAAGGGTAATAAAAAGGATCCAAGGCTTTGAGCATCAGTAGATAGGAGGGCCTAAGGGAATCAAATCCTGGTCTAAGCGACTAAACCAAGCTGTCCCTAACCATGTGCTTGTGGCGTGAAGGTGTCAAGTGAAAACTTGAGACTGAGCGGTTAAAGTCAAGGTCCAAAGCAAAAAGAAGAGTGTGCTTAAGAACCCTGGACACCTCTAATTGGGGACTTTAGCAAAGCTAAGTCACAATCTGAAAAGGTTCACCCAATTATGTGTCTGTGGCATTTATGTATCCGGTGGTAATACTGGAAATCAAAGTGCTTAGGGCCACGGCCAAGACTCATAAAAGTAGCTGTGTTCAAGAATCAACATACTAAACTAGGAGAATTAATAACACTATCTGAATTCTAAGTTCCTATAGATGCCAATCATTCTGAGCTTCAATGGATGAAGTGAGATGCGAAAACTGTTCGGAAGCAAAAAGCTACTAGTCCCGCTCATTTAATTATAATCTGAGCTTTACTCAAAAAAACTCTGAGATATTATTGCTTCTTGACTCATTTGTATTCTATTTTATTTGTCTAGTTGCTTGGGGACAAGCAACAGTTTAAGTTTGGTGTTGTGATGAGCGGATATTTTATACGCTTTTTGGGGTTAATTTCATATAGTTTTTAGTATGTTTTAGTTAGTTTTTAGTTTATTTTCATTAGTTTCTAGGAAAAATTCATATTTCTGGACTTTACTATGAGTTTGTGTGTTTTTTTGTAATTTCAGATATTTTCTGGCTGAAATTGAGGGAGTTGAGCAAAATTCTGATTCAGGCTGAAAAAGGACTGCTGATGCTGTTGGATCCTGACCTCTCTGCACTCGGAATGGAATTTCTGGAGCTACAGAAGTCCAATTGACACGCTTCCAATTGCGTTGGAAAGTAGACATCCAGGGATTTCCAACAATATATAATAGTCCATACTTTGCTCAAAGATAGACGACGTAAACTGGCGTTCAACGCCAGTTCCATGTTGCAGTCTGGCGTCCAGTAGTATTTCTGTTTTCTATTCAATCACGCTTGTTCCTATCTAAGATGTTCATTCGCGCCTTATTATGATGAATGTGATGATCCGTGACACTCATCACCATTCTCAACTTATGAACGTGTGCCTGACAACCACTTCCGTTCTATATTAGCTTGAATGAGTATCTCTTAGATTCCCTAATCGGAATCTCCGTGGTATAAGCTAGAACTCATTGGCAGCATCCTTGAGAATCCGGAAAGTCTAAACCTTGTCTGTGGTATTCCGAGTAGGATTCTGGGATTGGATGACTGTGACGAGCTTCAAACTCGCGAGTGCTGGGCGTAGTGACAGACGCAAAAGGATAGCAAATCCTATTCTGGTATGATCGAGAACCTACAGATGATTAGCCATGCGGTGACAGCGTATCTGGACCATTTTCACTGAGAGGAAGGATGGTAGCCATTGACAACGGCGATCCACCAACACACAGCTTGCTATAGGAGGGACGTGCGTGTGTGAAGAAGAAGATAGGGAGAAAGCAGAGATTCAAAGGACAAAGCATCTCCAAAACTCCAACATATTCTCTATTACTGCATAACAAGTATTATTTGTGTTCTGCCCTTTTACTTTTTTACAATTTAAACTAAAAATTATTATTGATATTACATCATGACTAAGAGTTACAAGATAACCATAGCTTGCTTCAAGCCAACAATCTCCGTGGGATCGACCCTTACTCACGTAAGGTATTACTTGGACGACCCAATGCACTTGTTGGTTAGTTGTGCGAATTTGTGAAGAATTGTGATTTCCAATTTTGTGCACCAGTTAACCGGTTCAACCAGTGACCCACCGGTTGAACCAGTGACCCAGTGACCCAGTAGCCTGACCGGTTTGATCACCAGTTCGGTTCTGACAACTATGACCTCAACAGAGAAATCCAATAATGAATATCAACAACAACGATGCTAAAATAGCATTATGGCAGTAATCAGCAGCGATACACATCAAATTAAATTAAATCAAAAATCCAACATTTAGCACCAAAATGGAAAATTAAACTAACTAACTAACTAAATAACTAACTAACTAACTAAAAGAGATGATGGTGGATAGTAAATGGTGGTGATGGATGATGGTTAGAGAAGAGAAGAAGAGAGGAGAAGAAAAAAGAAGAAAAAAATGGAGAGAAGAGAAGAAAAGAAGTGTGTGAAAGAGGGTAGGGGGTCACCTGTACATGTGACTTAAGGAAACGGGATGTGGCGTTGACGTGGCAGAAATTGGCGAGTTAAGAAATTATTATAAGAGATGCGTTGCAAGTATAGTTCTTAACCAACCAAAAGTCCGCTTATCAATTTAGAAGGGGTTGTCACAAAATTAGAATTAAAATACTGGGGGTATGAATCCCAGGTCGTCTCCCAACGAGTTGCAGAAAGGTGTGCTATTTTATTAATCAGATGTTTTCTAAAATGGTTTGAGTTGATAAACAGGAAATTAAATCAGAGAATTTATGTAATTTAAATAAAAACCTTGACCGGGAGTAGATTAGTTGAAAGCCCTATCCTTGATGGAGTTCTCCCAAGATAAAAGTGATAATTGAAGGTTGCCTGCTCAGTTATCCTTTACCAGATAATGGAAAGTTAAGCAAGTTGGAAGTCAGTTTCTATTCACAAGTTCTAATCCTCTCCCTTGGGAAGGACTAGTGTCAGTGATTAGAGGGCGACCCAATGCTAAACCCAACTATAATTTTACTCTTGACCATTCCAACTCAAGGTCCTCCTTTCAATCAACTCCCAGAATGACGAAGTCTTGACGGAGGTAATAACTCTTCTCAATATCCCAGTCCAAAAACCAATAAAATTAAAATCCTAAGAACTATGAATGTGTAGAGAGAAAACCTAGAGGAGGAGTAAAATCATATCTAAAACTAAAATTATGCCGAATGAATGTTGTCCTCAGGTCTCTGCATGTTCCCTGGCTCTAATATGCTTTTCTGGGCCGAAAACTGGGTCAAAACAGGGCCCAAAATTGCCCCCAGCGAATTCTGCAGATTCTGCAGATCGCGCACGTCACGCGATCGTGTCATCCACGCGTTCGCGTCATCCAGCGTTTTGCCTTGCCATGCGTGCGCGTCGTCCACGCATTCGCATCACGTGTGCAGCTTACAATCCATGCGTTCGCGTCAGGCACGCGAGCGCGTCACTGCGATTTCCTCTATTTCGCGCGGTTGCATGAGCCATGCATCCGCGTCACTTCTCGCTGGTCATCTCTTCAATTTCTTGTGTTCCTTCCATTTTTGCAAGCTTCCTTTCCAATCTCCAAGTCATTCATGCCCTATAAAGCCTGAAACACTTAACACACAGATCACGGCATCAAATGGAATAAAGGAGAATTAAAATACATAATTAAAAGTCTCTAGGAAGCAAGTTTTCAATCATGGAGTAATTTTGGGAAGGAATTGTAAATACATGCTAATTTAATGAAAAAGTGGGTAAAAATTTGATAAAACCACACAATTAAACACAATATAAACCATAAAATAATGGTTTATCAACCTCCCCACACTTAGACATTAGCATGTCCTCATGCTTAGTTGAAGAGGATAAAATAAATGAGTAGGAACATATAAAACTCATGCAATGTAATGCAACCTATATATGTGAATGCAACTATATGATCCTTGTCCACTTGGTTAAAAGTAAATAAGATCTTCAAGACAATCACAAATCAAATTCCACTAATTCAATTCTTATACAGTAACAACAGATAAAAATGCAAGAAGGTAGCTCATGAAAGCAGGGAACATAGAATTCAAGCATTGAACCCTCACTGATGATGTATGTACACTCTAGTCTCTCTAGTGTATAGGGTAATCACTCTATCCTTCTCTAATCATGCTTTCTAATTTTTGTTCTTCACCTAACCAATCAACAACATTTAATGTACCAATGCAAATATCATGAGGTCTTTTCAAAGTTGTAATGGGGCCAAGGTAAGGGTAAGGATACATATATGGCTAAGTAAGCTTATAAATTGAATCTTTAATTAACCCAAGCTTTCACCTAACACACATATATATATTCTATATAACTCAAATTTCATACTAACTACCCAAAATTTTCCTTTCACATTCCTTACTCATGTATCAATTTTTATTTTAATTTTATCATATATGCATTGATCCTTGAAATTTAACTTAGCATTGGGGTAATTTTGTCCCCTTATTTAATTATTGAATATTTTTGGATTTTTTTTAACATAAAAATAAACATAGTTTATCAATGCACATAGATTTTTAATTTTTATAGTTTCACATGAGTAGGCACCCAAATTCCCATTATATTATCATGACACATTCCCTTATTATCTTTTGTTCCCACAATTTTCCCATACTTAATTAACACACAATTCTATCTTAAGCTAACCAAAGATTCAATCGGGATATATAATTGTTTTTTCGCTTAAGACTAGTGATGTGGTAAAATACAGAACAAATGGGATTTAAAGGCTCAAAGTGGCTAACAAAGGTAACTTAAGGGGTAGGCTTAATTTGGATAAGTGAGATAAACAAATAATGGCCTCAATCATATGCAAGCATATAAATATATTAAACATTGGACATATAGGGTGAAACAAAATATAGATTACAATCATAGAGAAGTAAACACACAAGAATAAAATAATTATGGTTAAATAATGTAACCATGTATTTAGGCTTAAAGTCTCACAGGTTGTGTGTTCTTTAGCTCAAAAACCATGTTCCAAATACAACTTCAATCAAATTTAACATAAAATTTTTTATTAAAATTAGTGAAATTTTGTTCTAAAAATAGAGTTTTAGAAGAAACTTATTATCTTTTCAATCAAGTAGAACATGCATGCAACTAACCTATTACTATACAATTTATCCTATTCTACAAAAGAAAAACTAACTAAATATCCTATTTTATTGGTGTTAGGGAAGAGAAATTACCTCCGGGAGTTAGGTACTGACCAACCTCCCCACACTTAAGGCTTTGCACCATTCTCGGTGCCATCTGTCAGGAACAAAGGTGGGCTGGTAGCAGTATCTCCACAGTCGGGACCGTCATGGCTCCCTGTGCTGGTAAACAAAGTGGAGTCCGGGGTGTCTAAGTCTCTGTATTTTCCTTTAAGTAGCTCCTTGAGGTCTGTGAATCAGCACTTGTTACGGTGCTCTCTTAGCTTTGCTTTGTGTTCCTACCGATCCAACCTTCCAAGTATCTGATGGAGCAGTTGGTTTGTTGTAGGTGCTTGTGGTGTTGAAGGTGGAATGTCTTCAGCTAGTTCAGTAGGCTGGCTCGTAGTGGCTGCTGGAGGTCTGATATATTTCCCGTTAGGGACGTACTGATCATCACGTGGAAGCATGGCTTTGGTGTCCCCAGCTCTGTAGGAGACGTCGGTTGCTGAGACAAGATCTGAGACCAGGGCGGAAAAAGGTAAGTTGCCCGCAATTTGTACATGTCCCATGGCATTCCGGATGTGTCTTGGTAGGATAAGCTGTGCGGCGCAAGCGACGCGGACACGTGGGTACATGTTCGCGCGAATTGCACTCATATGAATCGACGCGGTCGCGTCGGTCATGCGGACGCGTGACTCGTTTTGTGCTACTGGCGCGAGGGCAGCCTCGCACTCGCACAACTCTCTGTTCAAAACTCATTGTTGCCAAATTCCAGGTTGACGCGGTCGCGTGGTAGACGCGATCGCGTGGGTGGCCAATATTGGAAGACGACGCGGACGCGTAGGGCACGCGTTTGCGTGGTAGGGCTTGGGCGTCTAGCGCCAGTCCAGCCCCACTTCAGCACAACTTTTGGCCATGCACCCTTTCTTACGTCGATTTTCAGGTCACGCGTCCGCATGGGTGACGCGGACGTGTGGGAGGCATTTTTCCCAAATGACGCGGACGCGTCAGGGACGCAGTCGCGTGGGGCGATTTGTGCCAAAGGCACGCCTATAGCCATGCTCTCGCGTGACTCTCTGTTCGATTTCTTTGTCTTCTTTACTCACATGCGACGCGGACGTGTCGGCGACGCTGTCGCATCGCGTCCCCCTTTTTTTATGCAAATGTGCAAATGAAGATGCAAACTAAATGTGCTAATAATGAGAAGAGTTATTGAAAAATAAAACTAAGAAGAAAGAAAGGAACGATCATACCATGGTGGGTTGGCTCCCACCTAGCACTTTGCTTTAACGTCCTTAAGTTGGACGCTCCACTAGCTCAGTCTTCTGCTGTGGGTGGATCCTCCAAGAGGAAGATCTCTAGCTCCTTGGTTTTTGTCGCATTCGCACCATGATATAGCTTCAAGCGATGTCCATTAACTTTGATGAATTCAGAGCTTGAAGGATGACTCAGGTGGAAAACTCCGTATGGCTCAGCCTTCTCTACTCTATATGGACCTTCCCATCTTGATCTCAACTTGCCTGGCATGAGCCTCAGTCTAGAGTTATAAAGGAGGACAAAGTCCCCAGGTTGGAACTCTCTCCTCTTGATGTGCTTATCATGCACATCCTTCATCTTTTCCTTGTACAGCCTTGAGTTCTCATAAGCTTCTAGGCGTAGGCTCTCTAATTCTTGCAGTTGCAACTTCCTTTCAACTCCGACTTTCTCAAACTCCATATTGCATTCCTTTACTGCCCAAAAGGCTTTGTGCTCTACCTCAACTGGGAGGTGACAGGCTTTTCCATAAACTAAGCGGAAGGGGCTCATCCCAATAGGTGTCTTGCATACTGTTCTGTATGCCCAGAGTGCATCTTGTAGCCTGGTGCTCCAGTCTCTTCTATTAGGTTTGACTATCTTCTGCAATATACTCTTTATCTCTCTGTTAGACACCTCAGCTTACCCATTAGTCTGGGGATGGTAAGTTGTTGCCACTTTATGAACTATCCCATGCTTCTTCAGTAATCCTGTTCGTCTCCTGTTACAGAAATGGGTGCCTTGATCGCTCACGATTGCTCGTGGTGATCCAAAGCGACAAATAATGTGGTTTCTAACAAAGAAAATAACAGTGTTAGCATCATCAGTGCGGGTAGAAATTGCTTCCACCCATTTAGAAACGTAATCTACAGCTAACAATATATAAAAATAACCATTAGAATTTGGAAATGGACCCATGAAGTCAATGCCCCAAACATAAAAAATTTCACAGAAAAGCATAGTATGTTGAGGCATCTCATCCCTCTTGGATATATTACCAAACCTTTGGCATGGGGAACAAGATTTACAAAATTCAGCAGCGTCTCTAAAAAGGGTAGGCCACCAGAATCTACAGTCTAAAATTTTTCTAGCTGTTCTTTGAGGGCCAAAATGTCCTCCACTCTCAGATGAGTAGCAGGCCTCTAAAATGGACTGGAATTCTGATTGAGACACACACCGTCTAATTACCTGGTCAGCGCCACATCTCCATAAATATGGGTCATCTCATATATAATATTTAGACTCACTTTTCAGCTTGTCTCTTTGATGCTTAGTAAAGTTTGGAGGAAAGGTGCGGCTAACTAGATAATTAGCTACAGGCGCATACCAAGGGACTACTTCAGATACTGCTTGCAGGTTATCAAATGGGAAATTATCATTTATAGGAGTGGAGGTATCCTTAATGTGCTCAAGGCGACTCAAGTGGTCTGCCACTAGATTTTGGTTACCACTCATATCTTTAATTTCTAAATCAAATTCTTGTAGTAGCAGTATCCAACGTATAAGCCTTGGTTTGGACTCCTTTTTAGCTAATAAATACTTTAGAGCTGCGTGGTCTGAGTATACTACTACTTTAGTACCAAGTAAATAGGCTCGGAATTTATCCAGAGCAAAAACAATAGCAAGAAGCTCTTTTTCAGTAGTAGTATAATTAGACTGAGCTGTGTCTAAAGTCCTGGACGCATAAGCAATTACAAAAGGATCCTTACCTGCACGCTGAGCCAGCGCTGCTCCTACTGCATGGTTGGAAGCATCACACATGATTTCAAATGGCTGGCTCTAGTCTGGTCCTCTTACAATTGGAGCTTGAATCAGGGCGGTCTTCAGTCTATCAAACGCTTGTTTGCAATCCTCACTGAACTCGAACTCAATATCTTTCTGCAGTAGCCTGGATAAGGGTAGTGCTACCTTACTAAAGTCCTTAATGAATCTCCGGTAAAAAAAAACCTGCATGGCCAAGAAACGAACGGACTTCCCTCACAGAGGAGGGGTAAGGTAAACTAGAAATAACATCCACCTTTGCTGGATCTACAAAAATGCCAGTATTAGACACAACATGTCCTAGTACAATCCCTTGTTTAACCATAAAGTGACATTTTTCAAAATTCAACACAAGGTTTGTACTGACACATCTATTTAATACCCTAGATAAACTATCCAAGCAAAGGCTAAATAAATCACCATAAACACTAAAATCATCCATAAAAACCTCTATACAGTCCTCAATAAGGTCAGAGAAAAGGGCATTCTTTTATAAGCATAAGTGCCAAAAGGACATGTAAAAGTAGTCTTTTCCTGATCTTTAGGAGCTATATGGATTTGAAAATATCCTGTATAACCATCTAGAAAACAATAATGGGATTTACCTGACAGGCGATCAAGCATCTGATCAATGAATGGCAAGGGGTAATGATCCTTGCGAGTGGCTTGGTTGAGACGCCTATAGTCAATGCAAACTCTCCATGAATTCTGTACTCTAGTTGTCAGAAGCTCTCCATGCTCATTTCTTACTGTTGTGATTCCAGACTTCTTGGGCACCACTTGTACTGGACTGACCCATTCGCTATCTGAGATGGGTAAATGATATCTGCTTCAAGTAGCCTGGTCACTTCTTTCTTGACAACTTCTAAGATGGTGGAATTCAGTCTTCTCTGAGGTTGACGGACAGGCTTTTCTCCCTCTTCTAGAAATATTCTGTGCTCACAAACTTGAGGGTTGATGTCTATTATGTCTGTCAGGCTTCATCCAATTGCTTTCTTGTGTTTCCTTAGCACACTGAGTAGTTGTTCTTCTTGTTGGGAAGTGAGTTCCCTTGCAATGATAACTGGAAACTTCTGCTTGTCTTCAAGGTAAGCATACTTGAGGTGTGGAGGGAGGGGCTTTAATTCCAATTTCTGCTCATGGCCAGGCTCTGGATCATCCGAAGCTGGTGATAATGGCAAAGTGCCCTCATTGTCCTCTGAAAGTGTCCCCACACTTGGACCTTGTCCTGTGTACTTCTCTTCTAATTTCTCCTGGTGAACTTCAGCCACGGTTTCATCTATGATGTCACACTGGGAGATAGAATGATCATCCGGAGGGTGCTCTATAGCTCTATTTAAACTGAACTTCTGCTCATTAATACATCTTCAGCAACTCCAACTACTGTAATAATGCTTTTATCTGCTAACACAAAGTGAGCTGCTGACCTTTTTAAGGGAGGGAGCCTCAAAGTATCATATATAGACAAAGGCATTATACTAACACATGCTCCTAAATCACACATGCAGTCAGAAAATATCACATCACCAATAATACAATTAACCATACATGGACCTGGATCACTACACTTTTCAGGTATACCTCCCATTAAAACAGATATAGGACTACCTAAAGGAATAGTTTCTAATTCATTAATTTTGTCTTTATGTATACATAAATCTTTTAGAAACTTTGCATATTTAGGTACCTGTTGAATAACATCAAAAAGGGGAACAGTTACCTCAACCTTTTTGAATATTTCTACCATTTTGGGATCAAGTTCCATCTGCTTCCTGGGCTTCCTTGCAATTTGTGGAAATGGAATAGGGAGGGCATTTTCTACAGGGTCTGCCTCCTTTGGTGCTTCTTTCTGTGGTTGAGCTTCTTCTTCTTCAACCATGTCATTTACATCCTCTTCCTCTTCAGCATCCTCTACTTCCACCACCTCTTCAGCTGAGGCGTGTTCTGATGGGATTGGCTCCTCCTGATTCCTCTCTTGCAGTGTGGTTCCGGACCTTAGGGTGATGGCATTGATGCCACCCTTTGGATTGGGTAAGGGTTGAGAAGGAATTCCACTAGAGCTTGCATGTTGAGTGTTTGAAGTATTGGGTGATGCCAGCTGAGAGATGATAGCTTGTATAGCGGATGCTAGGCCATTAACTGAACTTTCCACGTTCTTTTGTCCTTGCACAATGGATTGAAGAGCCTCGTCACTCGGAGAGGAATTAGATTGAGTGATCTGCGGAACTTGTTGTTGGTTGTGCTGTGGTCCTTGGGACTGCCTCAGGTAAGGTGCTCTGTAAGGCTAGTTCTGGTTCTGCTACCTGTTGTTGCTATTATTTCACCTCTGATATCCTTGATTGTCTCTGCCTCCTCTGTTATTGTTGTCCCTCCAATTCTTGTTAGAATTATCTCTCCAACCTTGGTTGGAATTGTCCTGCCATCCATGGTTGTAACTGCCACCTTGATTGTATCCTTGATTGGGGCGGTCATAGAAGTTATGAGTGGCTGCCACAGTGTTGTCTTCCTGCTGGAGCTGCGGACATTCATCAGTATAATGGCTATAATCAGCACAGATTCCGCACACTCTTTGTGGGACTAACTGTTGGCCTTGCTGTGCTTGTTGTTGACTCAACTGCATCTGCTTCAGTAAGTTAGTCATTTCACATATACTCTGAGCCAGAGCAGTAGTCTCCTTGCTAGAAAATACCTCTGCAACAGCTTTTGACCGGCCTTGTTTCTGTTTGTGATTCCTAGTAGATTCAGCCAAGTCGCTGATCAATTGCCATGCCTCATCAGTGGTCTTGTACTTTTTCATAGACCCATTGCTAGCACTTTCCAATGTGGTCTTATCTTGAGGCCTCATGCCCTATGTGACGTAGTTGAGCAACACTATCTTGTCAATCATATGGTGGGGGCATGCTTTCAGAAGATTGTTGAAGCGCTCCCAATATTCGTAGAGAGTCTCGGACTCGTCCTGAACAATCATGGAAATGTCTTTCCTCAGTTTGTCAGTAACTTCAGTTGGAAAGAATTTTTCCAAAAATTCTCTTCTCAGAGTATCCCAGTCAGAAACAATTGCTGCGGGTTGAGTGTAGTACTACTTTCTCGCCTTTCCCTCAAGAGAGAATGAAAAAGCTTTTAACAAAATAGAAGTTTCATCTGCACCATCACGCCTGACAGTAGAACAGGCTGCTTGGAAATCCCTAAGGTGCTTGATAGGCTATTGAGCAGGTAAGCCACGAAACTTGGGCATCAAGTTGAGCAGTGCAGTCTTTATTTCAAAATCTGTAGCCACTGCTGGATGATGCGCTTGAAATGTTTGCATTGTAAAATCAGGGGATCCAGCCTCCTGGATAGTAACTTTCCTAGGTGCTGCCATGTCACCTGCATGTAAATTAACCGAATCAGTAGAACGGGAGCTTGTTTCTTCCTTACGTGATGTTTCAGATTCGCCCTCGGGGAGGACTAACCAACGCCGAGCTTGCCATATACGTGAAATAGTTCTTTCAATCTCAGGATCAAATACTGGCAAGCTTGGATCAGGAAGTGAACGCGTCATTTAACGAAGTAGCAAAATAAAATAAAATGCAAATAAATAAATTCCAATCAATAACTTAGCACTTTATTGCAACTCCCCGGCAACGGCGCCAAAAATTGACGTGGCAGAAATTGGCGAGTTAAGAAATTATTATAAGAGATGCGTTGCAAGTATAGTTCTTAACCAACCAAAAATCCTCTTATCAATTTAGAAGGGGTTGTCACAAAATTAGAATTAAAATACCGGGAGTATGAATCCCAGGTCGTCTCCCAACGAGTTGCAGAAAGGTGTGCTATTTTATTAATCAGATGTTTTCTAAAATGGTTTGAGTTGATAAACAGGAAATTAAATCAGAGAATTTATGTAATTTAAATAAAAACATTGACCGGGAGTACATTAGTTGGAAGTCCTATCCTTGATGGAGTTCTCCCAAGATAAAAGTGATAATTGAAGGTTGCCTGCTCAGTTATCCTTTACCAGATAAAGGAAAGTTAAGCAAGTTGGTAAAATAAAAATAGTTCTTGTATTAATAAATTCTAAAAATAATCCAATAGTAACTCTGAAGAAATTAAGGATATGGAAGAGTAAGTGACAAGTAAGGAAACAAACTAGAATGACGAAGTCTTGACGGAGGTAATAACTCTTCTCAATATCCCAGTCCAAAAACCAATAAAATTAAAATCCTAAGAACTATGAATGTGTAGAGAGAAAACCTAGAGGAGGAGTAAAATCAGATCTAAAACTAAAATTATGCCGAATGAATGTTGTCCTCAGGTCTCTGCATGTTCCCTGGCTCTAATATGATTTTTTGGGCTGAAAACTGGGTCAAAACAGGGCCCAAAATCGCCCCCAGCGAATCCTGCAGATTCTGCAGATCGCACACGTCACGCGATCGCGTCATCCACGCGTTCACGTCATCCAGCGTTTTGCCTTGCCACGCGTCCGCATCGTCCACGCATTCGCGTCACGTGTGCAGCTTACAATCCATGCGTTCGCGTCAGGCACGCGAGCGCGTCATTGTGATTTCCTCTATTTCGCGCGGTTGCATGAGCCATGCGTCCGTGTCACTTCTCGTTGGTCATCTCTTCAATTTCTTGTATTCCTTCCATTTTTGCAAGCTTCCTTTCCAATCTCCAAGTCATTCATGCCCTATAAAGACTGAAACACTTAACACACAGATCACGGCATCGAATGGAATAAAGGAGAATTAAAATACATAATTAAAAGTCTCTAAGAAGCAAGTTTTCAATCATGGAGTAATTTTGGGAAGGAATTGTAAATACATGCTAATTTAATGAATAAGTGGGTAAAGATTTGATAAAACCACACAATTAAACACAATATAAACCATAAAATAATGGTTTATCAGGCGTGCATACGCGAGAAGCTGGGACGCAGAAGGTGCTCTCTACCTAGGTGGGACACGTACGCGAAAAGTGACCGCGCATGCGTCTTGGGCCAAAAATACGATGATGCGTATGCATCAAATGGCTGCGTACGTGGGATTGTTTGAAATCACGGGGTCACGCGTACGCTTGACAAGATGCTCTGTTTTTCAAAATTTTTCAACTTCTTGTACCAAACCAAGCATTGCAAACATCCTAAGAGTCACCTAAATACTACCAAACCTTATGCAACACACTAGACTACCAAATAAACTCAACAACCTAAACTAAACATGAAATTAAACTTATTTATCAATATATACAAAAGAGAAAAATGAAAAGAGTTTACCATGATGGGATGCCTCCCACCTAGCACTTTTATTTAAAGTCCTTAAGTTGGACTTATGGGGAGCTCTTTGTCATGGCGGCTTATGCTTGTATTGATCCTTGAACTTCCAATAATGCTTGGATCTCCAAAATGCTCCAACATTACTAATTAATTGCACCAAGCTTTGATGGAGTTTTGAACAAGTTATGAGCTCCCAAAGTTGATTTTCATGTAATAATCTGGGATCCCATATCTTATTTTCGCACCCGTCTTCAAGTTGATCCTTGTGGTTCCATTCGAATGGTATACTCACTTCATAATTCTCATACAAGCATTCAAACATCTTCGTAGATCCTATCAATTGAGTAGCACACCAATCCTTGCTCCTAAATTTTCAGCTTCTAACCATGATGAACCGAGGATTATATTTCAAACCACTAATCATCTCCCTTTTACTCTTCAACCCATAAAGCATCCTAAGTTGATCATCCATTTCTAACAAGCCATATTTGAGCGGAATAAGAAAGCTAAGAGATGTGAATTTTACCCACTTGAATGGTGTAAAGGATGATGGTAACCTAGGAAGAGATGCTTCCAACGGTCTTGGTAAGGCGATTTCTACTCCCATCCGTCCTTTTTTAGGAGCTTCAACCACTTGATAAGCTTTTTTAATCCCCACCTCTTGCCAAATTTCCTCAAATTCAAATGCTTTCTCACCAACTTCTTCTAACTCTTCCCCATCACATAAGTCATATCTTGGAGGTTGAGTAAAATCTACCTCAATATCAAATTCAAGTTCAATGGGGAAGGATTCATCAAGCTCAAAAGAATCATATGTTGATGCGGAATCATCATCAATAGGAGGACTCGTTGCTTGCCTCATTTCTTCCAATTCTTCACTCACAATATGCCTTGGAGGTTGTGCACTATCCTCTTCAACATCACTTTCAAACTCCATGGAAGAGGGTTCTACAACTTTAGATTCTTTTTTGCATTCAACATCTCCTAAATCTTCAACCACTTTTTCCGGTTCAATTATCTCAACTTCCTCCTCTTGTTGCAACTCTTGCTTCAACTCACTCTCTTCTCCTTGAAGCTCCAAATTCTCCTTCTCATTATGCCCCTCAGTTAATCCTCCACATTCATCGATGGGGATGTCCTGATTGCATGAGCATAGGTGGGAGGCTATGTGGTTAACAACTTTAGTCATGGTAGCCACCATAGTTCCTAGCCTCTCTAGCTTCTTTTGCTCCCCTTCTTTTTGCTTTTGGCAATAAGCTAGAAGTTCTTGTTGTTCTTGTATTAGAGGTTGGAGAAATTTGTCCAATGAAGGCGGTGGCAGAAGAGAGGGTTCATTGTTTGGAGGAAAGGTGTCATAGTTGAAAGGTGGTTCATATTTGTGAGAGTCTTGAGGTGGTGTATATGGAATTGGTGGTTCTTAGGAGTATTGGTATTGGAATGGTGGTGGCTCTAAGTATGGCTCACATGATTGTTGATATGGTAGGTATAGATTAGGGTCATATGGGGGTGTTTGGTGGTATGGGACTTGTGAGTATGGTGGTTGAGGGCTTTGTTGAGGAGGGGATTCATAAGCATATGGTGGTTGTGATTGATAACCAGAAGGAGGTCCACCATATCCATTGGATTGGTATGCATCATAGATTGAATTATGCTCATAGTATGTTAGAGGAGGTTGTTGCCATGAAGATTGTCTATATGATTGAGACTCCTCCCACCTTTGATTGTTCCATCCTTGATGCATGCTTTCATTGTAATTCCCATTTCCTACAACATAGTTAGAACCAAACTCATAGCCAAATGGGTGAAAATTCATAGTGAAAAGGAAAAACAAAAACAAAAGCTAATAAGAGATAAAGAAAAGAAACTCCTAAACCAAAACTAGCAAACAAACAAAAAGCAAACTATTCACAATATCAACATATGTACAATAACCAACAATAAGCATACATTGCAACTCCCCAGCAACGACGCCAAAAACTTGATGTGAGGTTACCGTCGGTTTAGAATTTTCACACAAAAAATAATCTCATCGAAGTATAGTTCCAAACCAACAAACAACTCTCAATCAAAGTTTAATTTTGGTTGTCACAAGTTTAACCCAATAAAAATAACCGAGAGTACTACTCCCAGATCATTCTCCCTAGGAATTACAATCGAGTGCTCAATCATTGGTTATGAGGTTCACAAAGGTGGATTGATAAAAAGAAGAAATTAAATGGCAAGAATTTTAAATGACAAGAAAATAAAATAACTAAAGATAACAAATACTAAAAAGGCATTCATGGCAAGATTTGAGAATCAAGATTTTCTATCCTAGTCATTAATCATAACACGATAATTACCAAGAGCTAAGCCTATTACGTTATCTCTAACATTGGGAGAAAGTCAAATATGCCTAGTTAACCCCAATCTATAAGTAATGTTAATGGAAATAAGATTAACTAACAACTCTAGATCTCTAATCTAAATTGGGTATTAATGACTCAAGATTGTCTAATTTCTCTTTCCAAGGCAAGAATGCTCAAAATCTACTCTAAACCTAAGTCAAGAATTTTATCAAACACTTGGTATGCATAAAAATAAAAGCATATTAAATTGCAAGAAATATAAAATCTAAACTACCAAGTGCAAGAAAATAACAATAATAACTCAAGCAAGCAAGAAAAGAACATAAAATATCAAATTGCATTAAATAAAATTAAAAGTAACAAGAGTGCTCATAAACTAAAAAGTGGTTCAAATGAGAAATTAACAAGATAAACTAAGGAAATTAAGGCAATAGAATAAGGGAAGGTAAAAAAACTAGATGAAAATAAGAACTAAAACCTAAATCTAAGATGAAATTAGACTAAGAACCCTAATTTCTAGAGAGAAGATGGAGCTTCTCTCTCTAGAACTAACCTAAAGCATATTTCCTAAGCTACACTAATTGCTTCCCCCTTCTTCCTTCTTGATTTTGGCTTCAAATACTTCAGAAATTGCCCCCAACGTGTTTCTTTAATGAGGTTACGTGACAAGTGTCACGCGTACGCGTGGCCTTGCATTCATTAAATCCTTATTTTTTCATGAATTCTCTATCTTGCATGCTTTTTTCTCACTTCTTTGATCCAATCCTTGCCTCCTAATCGGTAAACAAACACATCAAGGCATCGAGTGGAATCAAAGTGAATTCAATTTAGCTAATTAAGGGTATAAAAACTATGTTTTCACTCTTAAGCACAAATTAGGAGAAATTCACAAAATCATGCTGTTTCATTGAATAACTGTGGGATAAGTTGATAAAATTCACTAAATTTAATACAAGATAAACTACAAAAATGGGATTTATCAAGTAGGTCTTTAGCATTCAGTTCCACTTTCTTCTTGTCATCGTCATTCCATTCAATTTCCTCTTTTGGAGTCACCACTCCATCAACACTTGTCTTTGTTGGAATTTTGGGGCCATCTTTCAACAATCTTCCATATGTTGTAGTCGATGGATTGGATGAAGATTCGCATCCTTTCTTTCCAGTAGGCATAGTTCTTCCCGTTGAAGAAGGGAGGCCTGTTGTTTGACTGACCTTCTGTTAGAGTGTAGGCACCTGTGATTGTGGCCAAGTTGTTTGCTATTGGACCTTTACTCCAAGATGTGAAGCTTGATTCTTGAGACATTGGCTCTTGATACTAATTGAAGGTTACAAAAGGTTTAAAGAAGGGGAGGTTGAATCTATGGCCTTCTTTTACTTTAATAAATTATGCCTTTACGACCCAACTTCAATCTTGATTTCTGTTTGAACTGTGTAGCGAAAAATTTAAGAGAAAAATTCGTTTTGTCTCAAAAATTTTAGAAAACAGAACAGTAAGAGAAAGGAAGAAGTTGACACAGTCATATATCCTGGTTCAGTTACCTTGTGCAATGCAACCTACATCCAGTCTCCACCATAACAGTGATGGAATTTTTACTATAGTCAAAGTATTACATACACCAATTTCCTAGGATTCACATAATCATGTATGGACACACAAGTTTCTACCTAAAATTGACTTGGTTATGCTAATACCTAAACTCTTTACACTAAGTGCTTACCCAACTTAACAATGGGCACCTCACAGGTACTTGACACAAGATAGAAAATTACAACCAAAGAAAATCGGAATTCACTCTTGGCTTTTTTCTCAAGTGTTTCACTCAACATTTTTCACTCTTAGGCTTTTTCTCAATGTCTCTCTCTCAACTTTTTATCTCTCAAAGACAATACAGAAAGATAGCATTGAAACTGAAATACAAAATTGTAAAACATGAAGGAGATTGATGCATAACAACCTTTATTGCTATAAGTTGAATTGGATTTAGCTATCTCTGATGAAGCTCTTCATCTTGGCAGAATATTTCTTTTGATTCACAATAGTAGAAATTAGAAACCACTTTCTACATTTATTCCAAAATGGCGTTGTAGAGAAGTGAAGAAGAAGAGAAGAAATTATCTTGCATGTAAATGGAAATAAATCACCTTTATCCTCTGACTTAGCTTAACTTGCTTTAATTAGGGCGATTAGACATTTGCTTTTGTGATTTACCTTTCTCTTTCTTTCTTCTCTGGTGAATGAACCAGGAAGAAGAAACTCTCTCTCTCTCTCTTTCTTCAAGAATTTGACCGAAGCAACCAACGTGAACGTTGTCTTTGGAAAGCTTCAACTTGGGTGAGTCAATTTTGGGTTTGGATTGGCTTTCCTTACCATTTAACCCAATTGATTTCTTTGTTACTTTTACTTGGGCTTAGATTGAAGATGTAGGTAACTTCTTTTTCTTTGTTTCAATTTGTTTGGGCTGCTGCATTTTTATTTCTTTAGCCTGCAACACTAACAAAAGCTTATCAAAAAATAATTAGGTGTTTAACCTAATAAATTAATGTTTGTCATCATCATTAGACTAATTGTATTATTGTCTCAACATATATTCATATTGAATAGTGTGGTATGCAAAATGTTTGCGTTAGTGGAGGAGCTAGAGCATGTTTAATCTGCATTTACTAATAAAAATAATTTTTGTTAAATTTAAACCAACTTAATTAAATTTAATTATCTAAAATACTTGAATATGTAACAGACTTGATTTACAAAATTATCGTAATTGATTTTATATTCCACTGATCTATCTTTCCTTCTGTCATTTTTATTTTCTTATATTTTATATTTTATTCTATCA
>NC_029790.2:34189029-34195051 GCF_000816755.2 Arachis ipaensis
TCATTTTTATTGCAATATTTATTATATATAAAAACATTAATTATATATATTTAATAGTATATTATAAATACATACCTTATCAATTTATATTCTTATTAAATGAATATACATAATTTATATTTATGGTTTTTAATTTATATTATAATAACAAAAGCACATTTTTTATTTATTATGTAACAACTATATATTTATACACATAATTTTTATAATTAATATATTTTTACAATTAATATTATGTAATTCTAAACTATATTTTATTATATATTTTAAATTATTTCATATATGCACTAACAAATTATTATTCATGTTTTAATTTTTTTTGAAGATATTATACATTTAAATTAACGTATAATTTTTTAAATCATTGATAATTTAAAAATTTGTTTCATATTTTTCAAAGTGAAATTATTTATTTTGATTTACATATATTTTCAAATTTTACTATAATTAGATTTGAAAAAAGAATATCAAATACTTAAATTAATTTATTCAATTAGCAAATTTACTCATAACATCCATAAATTCATACACATAATATTTATAGTTAGGTAAAGTACACATAAAATCTAAAATTTCATATTAATAACATCCAAAATTTCATATTAATAACATCCATAATTTCATACTCATAATATCCATAATTTTATACATATAATATCCATAATTAATAAATTTTTATAATTAATATTACTAAATTTTAAACTATGTGTCTTGTTATATATTTCAAATTATCTTATATGTACACCAAAAAGTCATAATTTTAATATTTTTTATTTACTATTTATACGTATTCTTATTTATTGATTTTAATATGACGAGTTAATAATTATTTTTAAAATTTTATTTCTTAATTTTTGTTTATATTTAATTTTCTATTTTTTATTTTATAATAATCTATATGTAAAATATGAGTTGTATAACAAAAGTTGTTAAATTCTCTAATTTAATATCCATATTTTTATACGTATAATATTTATATTTTATATACATGATATCTATAATCAATAAATCGGTGCTAATTTATTATTATTTATTATTTTATTTTGCAGGTCATAAACCAACAATTTTGGATGTTTATAATTGTTAATAAATAAATATAAACCGATCAAATTTAAGATGTTTTTATTTTTTAAAAATGTGTTGAGGTGATTTGAAATTTTTATTTGGGAGAAAAAATTATAGAATTATAAATGCATATAGTTATAATGAGAGAGAAATTTTTGAAATTTGATTCACATTAAATTTAGAATTAATTTTTAGTATAATTAAATGAGAAAAGATAATTAATTATAGAAAGAAATTAATTGTGTCAATTAAATTAGGAGAGTGATTTTTTTTACTAAAGATAGGAAACTCGAACCCGCAACCTCTTAATTGAGTATGGGGAGACTATGTCATTTGAGCTATAACTCATTGGCAATTAGGAGAGTGATTTACACTATCTTATAAACGCAAATATTATTAATCATATATCTTCATTTATTATCTATAATATTTTGGCTATGTAGCACTACTCTGTAAATGAGATAAGAGAGGTGTATGCGACATGTGTTTATAATGTAAACGAGATATATGTATTTTTTTAAAAAAAATTAAAAATAATAAAAAATATTAATAATATCAATAATCCAAACTTTTGGCATGTAATTAGTACATAAAAAGATTGGTAGAAGAGATTAAAATAGATATGCTTGATCAATTTTAGTCTATTTTAAATGATAAGGATTAACACGTTTACCTAGAAACCATTAAACTACCCACTAATAATACGGTTACCTCTTTTCTAACTACCCACTATTTAAAAATTTAAAATATAATCGTAATTTATTTGATGACCCAGTTAATGCATGTCACTACTCTATTAGTATATAATATGAAATCTTTTTTACTTAAATTATATTTCAAATTTCTATGTACTCCCATGTAATAAATAAAATTTACATGTACTCCCATAAAAAATAAAATGAGTTAGTGAATATGGAAGAAAACAAATGTGCTGCCCTAGTTACAAATATATTTCCAATACACTATTAATAATGGGCAGTTAATAATGGGCACACGTTTTCAGCACACTATGAATAATAGACCGTTAATAATGGGAACCAGCACACGGTTAATAATGGGCAGTTACGAGTATATCCATTTTAAAAAATTTTAAATTAAATTATAATTTAATTGGATTGATTTAAATTTGAAAAATAAAAATAATCGTTTGCCAATTGTTAGGAGAGATTATGGGATAATGGGAAGATAATTGAAACGGTTATCTCTCACGTGGATAGTGGGAGATAACATGAGACATAACCATTTCAATTCTTTTTCCATTATCCCATCAACCTTTTTGAGTACTAATTGATCAAATATATCCATTTTAATCTCTTCTACCAATATTTTTATGTACTAATTGCATAACAAAAGTTTGAATTATTGATATTATTAATATTTTTTATTATTTTTAATTTTTTTTTCAAAAAATATATATATTGTAACACCCTACCATACTTAATCTTATGCTTAAGTCATAAGACTGAGATAGTAAGGTATTGCGACCTCTAAAAATAAAAATATATTTAATAATAGAGAAAGAGATACTTAACTAGGAGCCTTGAAAAACGGGTAAAACAAAATCGTAAAATTCAAAAGCACAACTCTCAGAAAAATGTTGTTACTTGCGTGAGAAGAAAACTAAAGTTCAATAACATATATGTACAAATGATACGAGTAGAGGGTCAAGAACACAGCATAACTAGCTCCTGATTCAGCCTGTGAAGGCAAGGCTGGCCGGAGAACATATACATACATGTATATACATAATAATAACCCAAAAGAACATGTTCAAAACCTTAGTTCTCCATAAAACCACTAAGAGATACATAAACAAAGTATTCTTACATACAAGAGGAGAAACTACTATACATATATATACATCAAAATAACAAAAGGAGACCCCAAAGTAAACCAATTCGTCGCAGAACCTTCAGACGCCTATCGAGGGGCCGCTCGACCAGCATCTGAAAATAACAACACAGTATGGGGTGAGAACCGGAGGTTCTCAGCATGGTAAAGGTGCCACGCATGTAATATATAAGGTCCTGAGAATGCCAAAAGCAATCCTAGAACTCTAACATACAGTTATAAAACTTAATTTCTAAGCAGAAGCCATAAAAGGGGTAGGTAATCTAAGTATCCTAAACTTACTTACTTACTTTAAACTTTAGCATTAACACCAAACCAATCCACTTTTCCTCTGATCCCCCATCATCCATGAATCAGTAAGGACAAACAAAAAAATAGTTTCACACACAAGTAGAAAACAGGTAAAACAAGTAGCAAATATAGCAGTTAGCAGGGTATCTATTCAGTTAGGCAATCCCAAATAATGCATAGCAGACAAAACAAACAAATGCACATGATGCATGCCTGCCCTATGGCTGTTGATATCAACTGTCGGTTACGTAGCCATCCCGACATGTTTCCAAGCTCAAAAATACACAATGGGAAAAATCCCCAAGCTGACATGGGGAAAGAATGCCCCAAGCTCAATAATATTCATGGGACGAATCCCAAGCTGACATGGGGAGAAGAGACAACACCCTAAGCTAACATGGGGAAGGCTATACCCCAAGCTGAATGTTATCCCTGGGACGAATCCCAGGTTGACATGGGAAAAACAACACCCCAAGCTTAATAATAACCACGGAAAAAATCCCGGCTGACATGGGGCAACGCCCCAAGCTCAATATATTCAATAATTTCTCATAATTATCATTTTCATTCTCGATATTAATTCATGTCTCAATCTCGTCATTCTCCATTTCACTCAACTCATTGATCATACATTTTTATTATTCTTGACTAATTAATATCATCAAGTCTCAATTTCTTACATTACTCTCTTTCTTCATCTTATCAAATCAAACACTATCTTCTCCAACTATTAGTTATCTTTCTTCATCTCCAAGTTACCACCGTTTAACTTTAAATGTGTCCTAGAGATAACTTACACACTTTTACTTACCTACGTTCATGTCTACAGTCAAATTTGGACTTACCCTTTGGATCTAAATCAAAGTTTTACCGCCTTTGGATTAGAATTGAATTTGATAACAAATTCAATAAAAATCTGCTACTGCACTTAAGAAGATTCAGAAAAATACAGCAGGTAGGTCTGTTTTTACAAAATCTATAATAAATTCAATTCTAATTCTTTACTCCTAGATTTTGGTGAGGATACACTTTACACCCCTAAGTTTTAGGAAAAATAAGTTTCAGGTTCATAGCATTTCGTTTAGTTAATTAAATGTCAATTAGAATCGCTGCCCTGTTTCTAGTAATTGGTTCTGAATTTTCTGCGAACAGCTCAGCTTCCAAGAGACATAACTAACTCTACAAGGTAGCTATGGATGTGAAATTGATACTCAATTAAAGTAGACTCATAGATATTCAAAACCATTTGGAAGCAACTCAAAATTCTGTTTAAATCAAAAGTTATAGCATTTGGAAGTTGGTACTGCAGAACCAGAAAATTTTGCAGCAACCACTAAACTTCAAAAATTCATATCTTCCAAACCACTTGGCCAAATTCCTTGAAATTTTTATGGGGTAACCTTGACTTATAGGAATTTGTTATAAAAATGGGTTGGTTCGAAAATCATGCCAGATTTTTCCCAATTTTCATTTTAAGTTGCTGTCCAAACAATTTAGAAATTTCTGCAGCAAGACTTCTCAATTTCACTAACCAAATTTAGTCCTCTAGGTTTTCAACTTATACTAATCCACCATTCCTCTTATTCATCATCTTATCTACTTAAATTATATCACAACCCTACTCCGAAACCTCAGTTTCATGTACCTATCAGAAATCACCATGATTTATATCATACAAGCTCACTTTAAAGCATTAAAATTCTGCACTTCTTTTAACAATAATAAACCAACCAATCAACAGAATTTCAGCAACAACAACAATCTTATTAACTCATCACCACAACATTAATCAAAATAACCATACCAACAATTCCACATAAACACCACTCAATCTCAACCATATCATTAAATTGCCATAATCATCAATTCTTCATCCATCATCATTACAACACATATTATTTGCATTCAACCCACATCAACTTGTCCATCAATACCATAAAGACTAATAATTTAACACCATTAATCATTTCAACTTATCCTATAGTACTCTAGCCTAAGTTTTTACAAAACCTTACATATTAAACATGCGAAACCTAAACCATACCTTAGCCGATCACTATATTTAGTCCAAGGCAGCCACCCAAGTCACAACACAGCCCCTCAAACTTTGAGAAACCACCCAAAATCTTAGCTCCAATCACCACCAAGCCTCCAACATATACACTTATACACCTAATTTCACATATATCACCATACATACTTAAAATTCACATTTAACATACTAGAACCGAAATTGGCTAGGGTTTATGAATCTTACCTTGTATGTGCCTCAATCGAACCAAAGCCCACTCATTCCTCAACTCAATTTGATCCTATAATCATCAATTTAACCAAAATCTTAACATCCAACAACCTTAATATTTTCGAATTGAAGAAGAGAGAATAGGAGCTGGGATTTTGTTTTCCTCACCTTGAAAGGTACTGGGCTTTGTAGAGCTCGTCTCTGCAGACGCGTGGCCGCAAACGGTGCGGCGATCGAAACTCCGGATCAAAAGTTAGGTGGAATCAAAGATTTGAGTGAGGGTTTTGTTATTGAAAGTGTTCTTCCCTTCTTTCTAATTGTTTCCAGCAAAAGAGGAAGGAAGGAGAGTTTCCTTAAGTATGTTTGGGTTGAGTGGATTGGGCCTTGGGCTCATTATGGGTCCGGTTTGATCGGTTCGGCCCGTTCGATCCAATTTTGGAGCACATCTTTTAAAATTGGTGTCAAAATTTTCGTTTTAATTAGCTCTATACTATTTTACTATTAAATTCGCATTTCTAATTTTCTTTTATTAACATTAATTTATTGACTAATTATTCTCTAATTTAACGGAAT
>NC_029790.2:34196015-34242845 GCF_000816755.2 Arachis ipaensis
ACGGCTCGCCTTTAGATGTCCTCCTCAGGATAGCGTCGTTTAAAGAACGAGAGTCAGCACATCGTAAAACGAAAAAAAAACAGGAAAAAAAAAGAGAAAAACGCAAGAGTGAAATGAGCTCTAAACAATTTCGGGGGAAAAAAAATTGTATTCGCAGTTGCCACAGGCTGGATCGCAAACCCCTTCTTCTTCCTTTCTCAGTTCTCCGAATGCTAACATCCCCGTCCAGCTATTCTGCATCCACCGAGTATAACTACTGACGCCATTTCCAGGAACTCAGATCGGAATTTGATCTGCCAATAGTGGAAAGGAAACATCATCAACAGCAACAGCAGCCATGAGCGTCATCGACCTCCTCACCAGAGTCGACTCCATTTGCAAGAAGTACGACAAGTACGACGTCGACAGGCAGAAGGACGCCAACATCTCCGGTGACGATGCCTTCGCCAGGCTCTACGCCGTCGTCGACGCTGACATCGAGGCTGCGCTTCAGGTCACACACTCTGATCTCACTCTTCTCTGTGCTTTTCTTCAGTTTTGTTTTATTCTGAGTTTGATTAGGTTGATTAGGTTTTTGGACTTTGAGTGATTTAGATAACTGTTGGGAGAAACATAGAAATTCACAGTTTGGGGAGTGCTGGATTTTGTGCCCTAATTGCTGGAAAGCTTTGTAATTTGTGGAGTTAATTTTGTGCAGAAAGCAGAACAAGCTTCGAAGGAGAAAGGTAAGGCATCTGCTGTAGCGATTAATGCGGAGATTCGTCGTACCAAGGCTAGATTACTGGAAGAGGTCCCTAAACTGCAGAGGCTGGCTATGAAAAAGGTTGGTCATTATCATTATTAGATTGGAATAATGAAGTGTAGTGAAGCACAAGGTGATGATTTAGATTTATCCGACTCGCATTTAGACTTATCCCCCCAAAATTTGGGAGAGTGGCAGGTTTATTGTTGTTTCGCTTGTTGCTTTATGTGGTTTCAGTTATTTCACATTAAAAAAATGTTTACATAGTCTAATTAGCGTGCTTCTAAGCTTTTTTGCTTGATCGTCTTCCCCCAACGAACAAAATTCTTAGTAACTTACTGACATGCTGATGTTTGTATGGTACAATCTATTCACAGGTAAAGGGGCTTTCATCGCAAGAATTTGCTGCCCGTAATGATCTAGTTCTTGCATTGCCAGAGAGGATACAAGCTATCCCAGACGGGACCCCTGCAGCACCCAAGCAAACTGGTGGTTGGACAGCTTCTGCATCACGTCCTGAAATCAAATTCGATTCTGGTAATTGGAGTTATCCAGGTCTTGTTCTGACACATGTATGTTATTTTGTGTGTGTAAACCTTCCCAACTAATGGTCTTCAATCTCCATATATTTGTGTGACTCATTATTTACAGATGGGCGATTTGATGATGAGTACTTCCAACAAACTGAGGAATCTAGCCGATTTAGGCAGGAGTATGAAATGCGTAGAATGAAACAGGCATGTTACTTTTAGCTGTTAAGAATTTCTCCTGTTGTGTTCTGTGACATATATAATGGAGGTTGCTCTGGCAATGTTTTCATGTCAGTAATATGAAACTTTTTCAGGATCAAGGTTTGGATGTGATAGCAGAAGGATTGGATACCTTGAAAAACATGGCGTCTGATATGAATGAGGTAAGATTCCTTATTGCCTTTATACTTCCTTTATGTGCATGTGATTATTTTTAGTTCCAATTTCAATGTTTATATGCTTGATGCAGGAACTGGATAGACAAGTTCCTCTGATGGATGAGATTGATACTAAGGTGAGTGTCATCAATTTCTGCCTACACCCAGAAGCCTGGAAACTTAAAGGGAAAAAAAAAACTAAAAAAAGCTAAAACAAAAAACAAAAAGACAACTAGAATTAGAAAGATGAAGTTAATGTGACATAGTTATTTGTCATCTTTACAGGTGGACAAAGCATCTTCTGACCTTAAGAATACCAATGTTAGACTTAAAGACACAGTGATGCAGGTAATAATCTTTTAGTTGTAGATTTCCATCAGAACCAGTTACAGATTTCTTGGTGAATCTCATGATTTTTTTTTGTTTTCATCCAGCTTCGTTCCAGTCGAAACTTCTGTATTGATATTGTTTTGTTGATTATAATTTTGGGGATAGCTGCCTATCTCTATAAGTAAGGCTCCTATCTCTCTCTGCTAGAACTTGCAAGCACCATCCCTATTCATTTTTTACTTTCAAACTAGAAAGTCAGGTGTATATACTAATACTGCTTGTGTGATAGAGTTTTAGTCAAATGTTTTAACTATTTTTCTTTCCTTCTGCTGAATATTAAAAAATTCAAATATCATTTGGTGACCTAAAGTTAAGTTTGTGGTCTGTGGTTTCTTAATGAAAGTATTCATCACATATTCAAGTTATGGCTATGCAGCTTTTGCTGAAGACATCAGTTTCATAATCTTCCCTCTAGTCATGGCTTCCATCGGGCCTTCGTTTTCTCTCTACAATAATTATAAATCTTTCTTATACTCTAAATCATGAGTATATGTTTTCTATGTTTAGTGTTACTATTTTTAGTTTTTTAAAAACATCCACTTGGAGGAGGGGCTGGAAGTGGATTGTTTATATTTTCATTGATAAAATATTTCACAAAATTAAAAATGATTTTGATGTCGATCTTGCTAATTCATATAGTTTACTGAATACTTGTATTAATCTCTGGTGTGCAATAATAACTCATCTAGTAAAACTAGAAATTTCTTTTCAGTTAGTTGCTAATTTCTGTGCTAATGACATGAAGTCATGGGAAACTGGTAATGATTACTGTTGTACAAAAAACTGAATCATTGACGGGTAGATAGTAATCATCTCATGAGAGGGTTAATGATTTTTATGATTTGTTATCCAATCTTATTTTTATTTTTTAATTAAAAGAAATCATATGAATTCTAGTTTCTTACTAGTCTTGCTCTTGGCTTGGACGTTTCGTTTTGCTTGTTGAGATACCTTACTGATTGCTGTGCTTTTGTTGCAGCGTGCTAAAGAAGTGATTCTGCAAACCAAGGAAAACGGATTTATTCGCATGGGTTACCTGCTTTCATGTATTTTCTTGAGAATATCGTGTCTGATTTGTTATTATTTTTTGTGAATTCTTCGTGCCACTTGTGAATTCTGTATGCCGTTATGCTATATGTGAAATAGTTGCGGATTGTTGTGTATAATTCTGGAATCTGACATTGTGCGTGGCTGGCTGATTGGCCCTTGGTATTTCCCCAACTTGTGACAATTCCAATATTTACTTAATTCTTTTAATGAATATCGAAAAACAAAAATCGTGCTGGAAAATCCCGTCAAAACGGCAATGCTGTTTTCTGGCAAAATGTCTTCGCCGATTTCGGCAAAACGTGGTGAGTAGAGAAGGTGAGCACCGGCCAAATTCAAAATGAAAAATGGAGGAAATCTTTATAATGGTTCTTGAGATTTATGAAATTATTTAATTTAGTTTTCGAAGTTTTAATTTCACTATCGTAGTTCCTTAGCTTGAGTTCAGAGCACCATAGTAAATTTTGGATGTGGTTATCATGTATCATGCTAGACCCAATTTAGTTCCTCCTTGACACCATGCCTTACATCTCCGCCTCCCTCTCCACCGCACCCTTCTCCTTCAGGCTCTTCTTGTCATCCCTCTCTCCTCTCCTCTCATCCTCAACTCTCGCTATCCCTCTCTCCCTCTTCTTTGATATACCTTCCCTTACCCTCCCCACCTCTCCTACACCCTTTCATTCCTCTCCCAATCTCTTCTTACAACTCAATTAAACTGTGGATACCGCGAGTCAATTTGGACTTTGAAAATAAAATGAAGAGACTAAGAAAAAGAAGCTAAGCATGAAATTCGAAAATGACAGAAGCAGCTCAGAGGCTGTGATTGAAGAAATTATCTAGAATGAATAGTGTCCAGCACCAATTCCGCTAGGTAATCAAGAGGGTTCCAGCCAACTCCAGTCAACTTCTATTGGGCTAGACCCCAGAGCTCATTTCATTAAAAAAACCACATTCTTAATTACTCAAATTTGTGTCACATATTCATGTACCAAATTTGTTTTTGCTTTTACTTCCATGTGCATTGATCTCTCTACTAAACTTATTATTGGGGTAATTTTGTCCCCTTATTTACTTATTTAACCAAAAATAATTTTTTTTTGAAACATAAGCATATATCAATGCACATGGCGTTTTGGTTTAATTTGATTTTACATGAGCATGCTCCCAAAATCCTTATTATCTTATTGAATTAATCCTTTCCTATCAACCCACGTTTCCATGTTTTCCCACACTTAGTGGATACACAATCTCTATCTTAAGCTAACTAAGGATTCAACTTGGAATTTTTAATTTGTTTTTCTGCTTAAGGCTAGTAATGTGGTTATAGAACAAGGGGGAATTAAAAGGCTCAAGGGGGCTAACAAGGGTGATGTAAAAGGTAGGCTAATTTGGGATAAGTGAGAAAAAATTTAAATGATGGCCTCAATCATATATTGGTATGTATCTACATTCTATATTGGACATATAGATTAAAACAAAGTAAAGATTACCAGAATAAAAAAGAAGGGTGAACACACAAAAATGAAATAATTATGGTTAAATAATGTAACCATACAAATAGGCTCAAAAACCATATATCAGTTATGTATGTCATGCAAGTAGAAATCAAGGGTTCCATTATTCTCAATGTGAATCTTAGGGTGGCTCTTAAAATCTTAGTGTTCTTCCTTGAAAAATGTTGTTTAAATTAACCAATCATTTATTGCTATATATACAGTGTGTGGATTGTTGTGATTCTGTTATACTAAAGTCTTTAGTTTACTCTTTTTATTTTCAATTAATCCAAGTTATCGTGTGCTAAAGAGGGTAAACTAAACTAATTAATCTATATGTTCTATATCACAACTTAATAACTAAAATTGTAACTAGACTAAACTAAATATCTAAGATAAATATATAAACCAAAGTGCAAAATGCAGAAATACTGTAAAAATACAGAAAAAATGTGCAAGTACTGGAAGACAAGATAAGATAAAAATAAAAATAAAGAAAAATAAGCAAAATAGGATAAAAAAGAGTGTCTGAAGAGTGGTTCACCAAAATAAAGTATGCCAGAGATGGCGACCTCCCCACACTTAAATAATAACATCGTCCTCGATGTTCAGTCAAGTTGGGTGTGAGAAGTGTAATCTCTGGAAGGATGGGCTGCTAGTGTCTCTGCGGTAGGCTGAGGATCTACAGTCTGGATAAGTGTCGGAGGAGCGGCCTGTTGAAGCGGTGGCTCTGTCTGTAGAGGAATCTCCGGATCTGCGGCCTGGATCTGGTGGGGCTCTTCATGGTGTGGCACAGCCTGCTCAGGTTCTCCCTACTCTGCTTGGACATGTGCCTCCTCCTCATGATCATCTGCCTCCGCATCAGATAGCTCAGAAGCGGTGTCAGGCTCGGAGGGGATGTCGCTGCCGGATTGGATCATCAGCTTTAGGTGCTCGTAGTGTCGCTTGTGGCGATGCTCCATATGATCCAGGCATGCGAAGAGGTGGTGCACCAGATGATAAATGGGCTCAGGAGCAGGTGGAGGTGTAGTGCATAGGGTTGGTGCAGCAGTGGATGCAGAAGGGACAGCTGAAGATGTGGCTGCCTCACCCGAGGCAGTGAGAAAAGGAGGTCTGTACCCTAATGCCAGAAACTTCCTGCTGTGAGGAATGATCTTCTTGCAGTCTGCAGCAGTTGGCTTCTCATCAGCCAGCTCCCAAGGCACGTCAACTCGGCGGCCTAGCTGGGTGATCAGATAAGGGAAAGGGAGAGTGCCTCTGACATGGACCCTGGCCATATAATACCTGTTGAAACGTGGAAGATACAGGTCCTTACCCTCCATCACACACCAGATGAGGGTGATCATAGCAGCGGGCACCTCTGTCTCATGAGTGCTCGGCATCACGTAGTTACTCAGGATCTGCTGCCAAAGCCGAGCCTCATCATTCAAATATATCAGCTTGATTCCCTTAGGCATCACTGTATTCTTTCCCATGACCCATGGGGCAGTAGGATCAAGGGCTATTCTCTGCTTGACTGCATCCCAGTCAAATCTCATGTATCTCATATCCTCTTCAGCCTTTTGGTAACCGTCAGGCTGATCTGGCTTAGGCAGAAGCTGGAGGATATCCTCAATAGCTTCCTCAGTGACTAAAATCTGTTTCCCTCTGAGGTGCACTACATCCAGGGAGGTCTTGAAATAATTACAGTAAAATTCTTTGACCCAGGATGCATTGACCTTTGTCAAGTTCCTTTCCATGAAGAACCAGCCTCTTTGTTTTATTGGTTCGAAAGTGTACTGGGTGAGTTCTTCTGGAATTTTAAGATTTCTCTCCAGGTAGAGGTTCCTGGAAGTGGCAAACACTGGATACTTTAGCTCATAATATCTGTTTGCAAATTTGACTTGATCTGTGGCAGTGAGGAGCTGGTCGGCCTTTTTCTGCGGGGTAAAGTTCTTTTCCCGCCAGGAATCGTCGTGAAAGAGATCCAGGATAGAGGTAGAAGATTCTCCTCTTTTCCATTTGCCTGTAGTTGCCTTGCCTTTTCCCTTACTTTTGGGATCAGACATCCTGAAAAGCAGAAGTAGCAGGATATAATTGAAGAACTAAAGCAGGAAAACAAGTAGGCAAGTAGGATGTTGTCAATATAAACATAAAGGAAAAAGAGCAATTGAAGCATGAAATGAGGTAAGTATATGTATAATTTGGATTGTATTCGAGTTAAAAGTCTGAGAGTAAAAATCACAATCCAAAATATAATAGAAGTGGAATTCAAGTTAATTAGGAAAAACAGTAATCATGCCTTGAGTTAGGAAATTAAAGTAGTGAGGTAAAAACTAAAAAGAGAAGTGAGAAAGCTAAACTGGTTAGGAGTTAAAAGGAAGTTAAAGTGAGTGGCATGAGAATGGTTTTCCTAGTTACCAAGAAATTCACAAACTTGAGGAACAATCAACTCATATTCAAGCAAGGATTGCAGTTTATTGATGACAATTCCTATAGATAAAGTAAGTGTAAAATGAGAATAAAATCACCAATAAGCAATTTAGTACTCAGGGAACAAAAAGGAATAAGAATGCTAGCCCGTGCATTCATAAATTGGGTTGGTTGTAGCCAAGTAATGCAAAATAATGAGTTTTTAAACCAATACATGAATGGAGTAGATTAAACCATAAATTTGCAGAAAATTGGGCAGCATTCCGGCTAAAATTGGATGTTCCCGGGTAGTAAACAGCAAGAAAAATCAGTTCATATGAAATTAAATAGTGCTGGAAAGATTAACAAATAGCAAGAATATTAAAGAACAGTTCAATAGCAACATCAAATATGAAGGACAACATATGAACAGAATCATCACAGCAAATTCAGAATTGTGAATCAGATAAAAATAGTTAGCATGAATAGTGCAATTATCAGGCCTAAATTCACTAACCACATCCTAGCTACCTAACCACCTAGAATCCACTACAATCATGCATCTCTAACTATCCTATTTCGAACAAAAACTATAAAATATGCAACTAACTGACTGATTGGAAAACGAAATCGGTGTTCGGCGGAACCTGGTGTGTAGAAATAGAAAGTAGGCTCAGAGAGATGGTGGCGGTATGGTGGTGACGCAGCGGCTGGATCTTTACGCCGATTTTCAGTCGACGCCCACGCGTGGCCTGCACGCTCGCGCGGGATAATTTTTTTAATGCAATTATGCAGTGCTAATATGGGTGATATGAATAATTCCAAGTTCAATGAAAATAGAATAAAATAAAATTTAAAAACAAACAAAACGAAATAAAATTGAAATTGAAAAAGAAACGATCATACCATGGTGGGTTGTCTCCCACCTAGCACTTTTGGTTAAAGTTCTTAAGTTGGACATTTGATAAGCTTCTTGCTATGGTGGCTTGTGCTTGAATTCATCCAAAAATGGTGCTCTAGTAAACTGCCACAGGTACTAGGAGTCAGCCTGCAAGTAGTATTCCACCACTGTTTGGAATGCCAACAGCCTCCGGGGTCCCAAACTAGGCATGTAAAGCCTTTCAGTAAATTCAAACAGGTTCTCAGGTTCCCGGGGTGTTGAATGTCAGAATAGATTCCAAGATCCCAAACCTTGCTCTTATATCCGCCCTTGTCTTGATTTATATTTTTCCAGATGGACAGTTTGGAAGTTGCATTCTCACCAAGATGACCAAACATTCTCCGAGACCCATTCAATCTAACTCGAAACCGATCCTTACACTTCAGATTGAAGCGTGGAACCTTATTGAATCTTGCATACCAGCCTTGAGCACGAACCATTTCCCTTTTACTCTTAAAGTCGCAAAGAGCTCTAAGCTGACCATCAATTTCAAGCAAACCATATTCAAGTGGAAAAGTAAAGATAAAAGCTAAGGATTTTACCCACTTGAAGTTTGTATTGGGAGGTAATGGCCTTGGGATAGGTGTTTCCAGTGGTTTTGCAAGCTTTACTCCCTTGTATTCTTCTGTGAATTCTTCCACTTCTTTGCAATTTTCTTCAGCTGTAACCATGTCTTGATCAAAGTCTTCGATATCTTCCTCATCACTCAAGTCATAAGTTGGAGGTTGTGAAAAATCTACCTCTGCATCATCTTCGTATTCACTTGGGGAAGATTCTTCCCTCTCAAAGAATTCACTTGCAGATGCAAGTTCATTACTAGGAGAACTTGATTCGTGATCTTCATTATCAAGGAAACTTGCTTGTTGAGTTATTCCGTCCAGGTCTTCATAGGATTCCTGCTTCGGGGGTTGTGCACTATCCTCCTTAGCATCAACTGCACTTTTCCTGACGGAATTCTCCACAATTCTAGATTCCCATGGAGGTTCAACGTCTCCTAAGTCTTCAACCAATTCTTCTTCTTTGATAATTTCAGCTTCCTCCACTTGTTCCAGTACAAAGTCATGCTTCGTACTGTCCAGTGGGGTTTCTAGTATCTCCTTCATGCTGCGTTCTTCATTAGTTTGTCCATATTAAGCCATGGGGGTTCCTTGAGTGTCCAAACATCGGGAAGGTAGTCTATTTATCGCTTGATTCAATTGGTGAAGTGTGGCATGAAATTTTTCAAATGTTTTCTTGAGTTGCTCCCTTGATTCTTGGAGTGATGGATATGGACATGGTGCATAGGAAAGTGGTGGTTCTTGGGAGTAATTAGGTTGGAATTGGGGTGGATACGGGTTAGGCTCATATGGAGGTGAATGGTGGTAGTTGGCTTGTGAGTGTGGTGGTTCAAAGCTGTGTTAAGGAGGTGGTTCATAGGCGTATGATGGGCTTGTCGGTAATTACAAGGGGGTCCACCATGACTATTGTTCTGACATGCATTATTGAATGGTCGTCATCCATGATAGTTTGGAAGGTGTTGTTGCCTAAAGGGTTGATCAGATCCTCGTGGCTCCGTCTATCTCTGATTGTTTTGACCTTGATGCATGTTCTTGTTATAGCTTCCATTCCTTTCAACATTATTCGAACCAATCTCAAAGTGATAGGGGTGAGAATTCATAGTAAATAATAAAAATTAAAAGTGAAAATAAAAAGAAATAAACAAGCAAAAGAAAATATTTACAATAACCAATAATAAGGCACACAGTTGCAACTCCCCGGCAACGGCGCCATTTTGAAGAACAAAACTCTCGCGCGATCTAGAATTTTCACAAATAAATTCGCGTTGTAAGTATAGCTTCTAGACCGACAAGAATTCCTTTCTTACAAAAGTTTGGTTGTCACAAGTAACAAAACCCAATAAAAGTAAATAACCAAAGTATTTAAACCTCGGGTCGTCTCTCAAGAAGTTGCAGGGCAGTATGATTTATTATTGGTTATGGAAAAAGTATATTTTTGGATTTTTTAATGTATAAGATAAAAAGCAACAATAGTAAATGGCAAGAAAGTAAATTGTAAGGAATTAATTTAAATATATAATAAAACTCTTGGCAAGGTGTAAGAAATTGAAGTTCTATCCTAGTTATCTTTATCAGATGTTATGAAAATTGGATTTTGCTCCCACTTTTAATTAACCCTTACTAAATAAAGGAAAGTCAAGTGGACAAATTAATTTGATCCTCAGGTCCTAGTCAACTCCTATAGAGAGACTAGAGTTATTGGAGTGCAAATTAACCAGCTAAGAATTCCAATTTCAATCAACAGCTGAGTTGATAACTCAAGTGTTATAAATTACTTAACCAAGGCCAAAAGGGGAAAATAAATCTAATTTGAATTGAAATCATTCATAAATAAATTAAAGCAAAATCAAATCTGAAATACCTCAAAATATATTAATTAAGAAAATCATAACATGAATGGTCCATAAGCCAAATTAGGAACATTAACAAGTAAAAGCATTGGAATAAATAAAAGTAGAAAATAAATTAAAGAAATATTGAACCTGTGATTGTAGAAGCAATCCTAAAATAAGAAAAATCCTAATCCTAAATCCTAAGAGAGAGGAGAGAACCTCTCTCTCTAAAAACTACATCTAAAACCTAAAAAATTATGTATTACTAAGTTGTTCTACGTGTATCCTTTGATTCCTCTATTCTCTGGCTTATATTCTGTGTATCTGGCTTGGATTTGGGCCGAAAAAGGGTCTAGAAATTGCTGGGGGCGTTTTCTGCAGATTCTTGTACGTGGCGTCTGTCACGCGTTCGCGCGGGTCACGCGTTCTGCTCAAGGCGCGCGTTCGCGTCGTCCATGCGTTCGCGTCGCTGCCCTTTTCTTCAAAACTCCATTTTTGTGTGTTTCTTCCATTTTTGTATGTTTCCTTTCTGTCCCTTAAGCCATTCCTGCCCTATGAGATCTGAAAATACTTAACACAAAAATCACGGCATCGAATGATAGTAAAGGGTAATTAAAATTAATATTTTTAAAGCATAAGAAACATGTTTTTCACATATATCATAAAATAAGAAAGGGAAGGTAAAACCATGCAATTTACATGAATAAGTGGGTGAAGAATTGATAGAAACACTCAATTTGAGCACAAATTATATCATAAAATATGGGTTTATCAAACACCAAACTTAAACTGTTGCTTGTCCTCAAGCAAGCAGACAAATAAAATAGGATAAAAAAAGAGGATCAAGTTGCAATAGAATCCCAGTGTTTTAAGTGAAGCTCAAATTCTAATCAGATGAGCGGGGCTAGTAGCTTTTTGCTTCTGAACAGTTTTGGCATCTCACTTTATCCTTTGAAGTTCAGAATGATTGGCATCTATAGGAACTCAGAATTCAGATAGTGTTATTGATTCTCCTAGTTTAATATGTTGATTCTTGAACACAGCTACTTTATGAGTCTTGGCTGTGACCTTAAGCATCTTGTTTTCCAGTAATACTACAGGATACATAAATGCCACAGACACATAACTGGGTGAACCTTTTCAGATTGTGACTCAGCTTTGCTAAAGTCCCCAGTTAGAGGTGTCCAGAGTTCTTAAGCTCACTCTTTTGCTTTGGATCACGACTTTAACCAGTGAGTCTCAAGCTTTTCACTTGGGCCTGCATGCCACAAGCACATGGTTAGAGACAGCTTGATTCGGCCGCTTAGGCCAGAATTTTATGCCTTTAGGCCCTCCTATCCATTAATGCTCAAAGCCTTGGATCCTTTTTACCCTTGCCTTTTGGTTTAAAGGGCTATTGGATTTTTCTTTTTCTTTTATTTATTTTTTCCGCAAGCTTTGTTCTTCACTGCTTTTTCTTGCTTCAAGAATCAATTTCATGATTTTTCAGATTATCAATAACATTTCTCTTTTTTCATCATTCTTTCAAGAGCCAACAATTTTAACATTCATAAACTTCACTATAAAAAATGCACTGTTCAAGCATTCATTCAGAAAACAAAAAGTATTGCCACCACAAATAAATAATTTTGAATTCTTCTCTTAAAAACTCAAAATAATTGCATCTTTACTCAAAGAATCTACTATTTTATTCATGTTTAATGATGAAGAGAAAAATAAATTATAGCTTACTTGGAGATAAAAATAAAATTAAAAATAAAGACCCTAATTACTAATATTCATATAATTCTTAAGATAGGTTTCTAATAATAAAAGTTATCACAGGGTTAAGATTAGGACTCAACAACCTTTATTTTGAGAGATGGATGCTCCTTCAATTTGTGGGGTGTCTGGTCCCTCAAGGGAGAGCCTCTGGTGCTTCAGTTCCTGTAGCTCACGCCCTTGCTTTTCTTGCTCCTTAAGCAGTTTGCAGAGCATGCTATTTTGATTTTGCTGGTCTTCCTTAAGTTGATCCATAGCTTCTTGCAGCTTGGTGACAGATGCTTCTAGGCGGGTCTAGTAGTCAATCTGAGGGATTTCTGGGAGGAACTCCTGCGCCCTCCTTTTGATGGAGTTATCTTGCACCTGTTGTCCTTCCATTGACTTCTTGGTGATTGGGTGCTCGATTGGGATGAACTCATCCACTCCCATCTTTACCCCAGCATCTTTACATAGTAGAGAGATTAAGCTTGGGTAAGCCAATTTAGCTTCAGTGGAGTTCTTATTTGCAATTGTGTAGATCTCACAAGAAATCAGATGATGAATCTCCACTTCATTTCCCAGCATAATGTAATGAATCATCACTGCTCTTTTGACAGTGACCTCAGAGCGGTTGCTAGTGGGCAGTATAGAATGCCCAATAAAGTCCAACCAGCCCTTAGCGACTAGTTTGAGATCTCCTTTCTTGAGTTGGTTTGGGACACCTTTTGAGTTGGTTATCCACTTAGTCCCAAGGAGGCATATGTCCTCTAGAACTTGGTCCAAACGCTTATCTACTCTCACCATTCTCCTATTAAAGGATTCTAGATCATCTTGTAGTTGACGTAGCTTGAAGACCTCTCTTATTTTGTCAAGGTGGAAGTAAATAATCTTCCCTCTGATCATAGTTCGAAATGTATGGAAGGCAGTTCCAGTCATTCTCTGCTTATCTGTCAGCCACAGATTTGAGTAGAATTCTTGAACCATGTTTCTTCCCACCTTTGTCTCAGGATTAGCTAGAATTTCCTAGCCTCTGTTTCGAATTTGCTCTTGGATCTTCGGATATTCGTCTTCTTTCAGATCGAATTTAACTTCCGGGATCACTGACCTCAGACCCATTATTTTGTGGTAATGGTCTGCATGTTCTTTGGTTAAGAACCTCTCTTGATTCCAAAGTGGCTTTGGATTATTCTCTTTGTTGCCTCTTAAAGTGGTTTGTTTTCCTTAGGAGCTATGATCTTAATGAGTCTTAGCTCGGTGATCACGGAAAAACACACCAAACTTAAAGGTTTGCTTGTCCTCAAGCAAAAGAAAGGAAAGTAGAGGAATATGATGAGAGTCAAATTCAAGTTGTGGAGGAGAGGGGGTGGCCGAACATGTATTTAAAAGTGTAGGGGTGGGGTTTCGAAAATTTTGAAAAAGATATGATAGAAAGATATGATTGGTAAAAAAATTGAATCATGATATGAAAAGGATGAGATTTTGAAATTCAAAAGATATAAAAAAGATGTAAAGAAGTTAAATCTAAAAATTTGTTGATGCATTTAAGAATTAAAAGAAGATATGATGAGTTGAAAAAGATTTGGAAAGGAATTGAAAAGATAAATGAGTTTTTGAAAAAGATTTGAAAGAAAATTGAAAAGGGATTTAGAAGATTATTAAATTTTTGAAGATTGAGTGTGAGTGATGAAAATTTGTAACATGTTTATGCAGAAAATTATGAATTAAAACATGAAAGTTTGAAAAATTTGAAGTGGAAACAAAATCTCCTCCCCTTGCCTTTTCTGGCGTTAAACGCCCAAAATGGTATCCATTCTGGCGTTTAACGCCCATATGTTGGCCATTGTAGGCGTTTAACGCACAACCAGGTACCCTGGCTGGTGTTAAACGCCAGAAACCTTTTATCACTGGGCGTTTTTCTAAACGCCCAGGATGCTGCAACTCTGGCATTAAACGCCCATAATGGTACCCATTCTGGCGTTTAACACCCATAATGGTATCTTTACTGGCGTTAAACGCCCAGAATGGTACCCATTCTGGCGTTTAACGCCCAAAATACCCCTTACTGGCGTTTTCGTGCCAGTGAGCTCCTTTTCTCTGATTTATGCTCTGAATCTCTTTGTAACTCTGTGAACTCCTGCAATTGATAATTAACCTTGAAGATAATTTATATCAAACTCCTATAATTATTATTTAATTAGCAAATAAACTTTGCTAATGGCTGGGTTGCCTCCCAGCAAGCACTTCTTTATTGTCTTTACCTGGACTTTACTGAGCTTTAATCTAGTCTCAGTTTTGAGCATTCTTGCTCAACATTACTTTCAAAATAATGCTTTACTCTCTGTCTATTAACAATGAACTTTTTGTCAGAGTGAATATCTTGAAGCTCTACATATCCATATGGTGACACACTTGTAATCACATATGGTCCCTTCCATCGGGATTTTAATTTCCCAGGGAATAATCTGAGCTTAGAGTTAAATAGCAGAACCTTCTGTCCTGGCTCAAAGACTCTAGATGACAGTTTCTTGTCATGCCACCTTTTTGCTTTCTCCTTGTAAATTTTTGTATTTTCGAAAGCATTGAGTCTGAATTCCTCTAGCTCATTCAACTGGAGCAATCTTTTCTCTCCAGCTAACTCGGCATCAAGGTTTAGGAATCTGGTTGCCCAGTAGGCCTTGTGTTCCAGTTCCACTGGCAGGTGACAGGCTTTTCCATACACAAGTTGGTATGGAGAGGTCCCTATAGGAATTTTGAATGCAGTTCTGTATGCCCATAGAGCATCATCCAGACTCCTTGCCCAATCCTTTTTACGGGTACTCACAGTCCATTCCAGGATTTGTTTTAGTTCTCTATTTGAGACTTCAGCCTGCCTATTTGTCTGTGGATGATATGGAGTTGCCACTTTGTGGTTAATTCCATATCGGATCAGAGCAGAGTCAAGCTGTTTATTGCAGAAATGAGTTCCTCCATCACTGATTAGTATTCTAGGGACACCAAATCTGCTGAAGATATGCTTCTGGAGGAACTTCAGCACTGTCTTAGTATCATTAGTGGGTGTGGCAATTACCTCTACCCATTTAGATACATAGTCTACTGCCACCAGAATGTAAGTGTTTGAGTATGATGGTGGGAAAGGCCCTATGAAGTCAATACCCCATACATCAAACAACTCAATCTCTAATATCCCTTGCTGAGGTATGGTGTAACCATGAGGTAGATTACCAGCTCTCTGGCAACTGTAACAGTTACGTACAAACTCTCGGGAGTCTCTATAGAGGGTAGGCCAGTAGAAGCCACATTGGAGAACTTTTGTGGCTGTTCACTCACCTCCAAAATGTCCTCCATATTGTGATCCATGGCAATGCCATAGGATCTTCTGTGCCTCTTTTCTAGGTACGCATCTGCAGATCATTCCGTCTGCACATCTCTTAAAGAGATACGGTTCATCCCACAAGTAGTACTTTGCATCAGAAATTAATTTTTTTGTTTGCTGTCTACTGTACTCTTTGGGTATGAATCTCACAGCCTTATAGTTTGCAATGTCTGCAAACCATGGTATTTCCTAAATGGCAAAGAGTTTCTCATCCGAAAAGGTTTCAGAGATCTCAGTTAAGGGAAGAGACGCCCCTGCTACTGGTTCTATTCGGGACAGGTGATCAGCTACTTGATTCTCTGTCTCTTTTCTGTCTCTTATTTCTATATCAAACTCTTGCAGAAGCAACACCCATCTTATGAGCCTGGGTTTTGAATCCTACTTTGTGAGTAGATATTTGAGAGTAGCATGGTTAGTGTACACAATCACTTTTGATCCTACTAAATAGGATCTAAACTTGTCAATGGCATAAACCACTGCAAGCAGCTCTTTTTCTGTGGTTGTGTAATTTTTCTGTGCGTCATTTAGAACATGACTGGCATAGTAAATGACGTGCAGAATCTTGTTATGCCTTTGCCCCAATACTGCACCAATAGCATGGTCACTGGCATCACACATTAGTTCGAATGGTAATGTCCAGTCTGGTGCAGAAATGATAGGTGCTGTGACCAGCTTAGCCTTCAGAGTCTCGAAGGCCTGCAAACACTCTGTTTCAAAGACAAATGGTGTATCAGTAGCTAGCAAATTACTCAGAGGTTTTGTGATTTTTGAAAAATCTTTTATAAACCTCCTGTAGAATCCTGCATGTCCCAGAAAGCTTCTGATTGCCTTAACATTGGTGGGTGGTGGTAATTTTTCAATTACCTCTACCTTAGCTTGATCCACCTCTATTCCTTCGTTCGAAATTTTATGCCCAAGGATAATTTCTTCAGTCACCATAAAGTGACATTTTTCCCAGTTTAAAACCAGGTTAGTCTCTTGGCACCTTTTCAGAACAAGTGCTAGATGATCAAGACAGGAGCTGAATGAATCTCCAAATACTGAGAAGTCATCCATGAAGACTTCCAGAAATTTTTCTACCATATCAGAGAAAATAGAGAGCATGCATCTCTGAAAGGTTGCAGGTGCATTGCACAGGCCAAAAGGCATCCTTTTGTAGGCAAATACTCCAAATGGACATGTGAATGCTGTTTTCTCTTGATCTTGAGGATTTACTGCAATTTGGTTATATCCTGAATAGCCATCCAAAAAGCAGTAATAATCATGACCTGCTAGTCTTTCTAGCATCTGGTCTATGAATGGTAAAGGAAAATGATCCTTTCTGGTGGCTGTATTAAGCCTTCTGTAGTCAATACACATACGCCACCCTGTAACTGTTCTTGTAGGAACCAGTTCATTCTTTTCATTGTGAACCACTGTCATGCCTCCCTTTTTGGGTACAACTTGGACATGGCTCACCCAGGGGCTATCAGAAATAGGATAAATAATCCCAGCCTCTAGTAATTTAGTGACCTCTTTCTGTACCACTTCCTTAATGGCTGGATTCAGTCGCCTTTGTGGTTGGATCACTAGCTTAGCATCATCCTCTAATAGGATCTTGTGCATGCATTTGGCTAGGCTAATCCCCTTAAGGTCACTTATGGACCACCCAAGAGCTGTCTTGTGTGTCCTTAGCACCTGAAGTAGTGCTTTCTCTTCCTGTGGCTCTAAGGCAGAGCTTATGATCATAGGAAAAGTGCCATCCTCTCCAAGAAATGCATATTTCAGGGATGGTGGTAGTGGTTTGAGCTCAGGTTTAGGAGGCTTATCCTCTTCCTGAGGAGTTTTTAGAGGTTCTTTTGTTCTCTCTGGTTCCTCCAGATCAGGCTGAACATCTTTAAAAATGTCCTCTAGCTCTGATTCGAGACTCTCAGTCATATTGACCTCTTCTACCAAGGAGTCAATAACATCAGCGCTCAGGTAGTCTTTTGGTGTGTCTGGATGCTGCATAGCTTTGACAGCATTCAACTTAAACTCGTCCGCATTGACTCTCAAGGTTATATCTCCCTTTTGGACGTCAATGAGGGTTCGTCCAGTTGCTAGAAAAGGTCTTCCTAGAATGAGAGTTGCACTCTTGTGCTCCTCCATTTCCAGCACTACAAAGTCAGTAGGAAAGGCAAACGGGCCAACCTTGACAATAATGTCCTCAATTATGCCTGATGGGATTTTAATGGAGCCATCAGCAAGTTGGAGGCATATCTGGGTTGGTTTGACTTCTTCAGTCAAGCCAAACTTTCTGATAGTGGATGCATGTATTAGGTTGATACTTGCCCCAAGATCACATAGAGCTGTCTTGGTACAAGTACCCTCTAATGTGCATGGTATCATAAAGCTTCCGGGATCTTTAAGCTTCTCTGGTAAGGTTTTCAGAATGACCGCACTACATTCTTCAGTGAGGAAAACTTTTTCAGTTTCTCTCAAATCCTTCTTATGACTTAAGATCTCTTTCATGAACTTAGCATAAGAGGATATTTGCTCAAGTGCCTCTGCAAACGGGATCTTTATTTCAAGAGTCCTGAGATAGTCTGCAAAGTGGACAAATTATTTATCCTGTTCCGCTTGGCGAAGTTTCTGAGGATAAGGCATCTTGACTTTGTATTCCTCAACCTTGGTTGTTACAGGTTTATTTCCTACAAAAGTGGTTGGAGAAGCCTACTTAAGGGGGTTGTTATCAGCACTTGCAGGTGTCTGATCCCCTCTTGGCGTTTGAATGCCAGGATTGGGTGCTTTTTGGGCGTTTAACGCCAGATTGCCACCATTTTCTGGCGTTTGAACGCCAAATTTGGCTACCCATTAGGCGTTTAACGCCACTTTCTTACCCTTTTCTGGCGTTTGAACGCCAGAATCATTCCTCTCTGGGCTCTTATTGTCCTCAGAGGGATTTTGGACAGTGGGTTGGTCATCCTCTGTCAGTTGTTCCTTTCTTGGCTTTCTGCTGCTTTGAGTTGAAACATCCAATGTCTTCCCACTCCTTAATTGAACAGTTTGGCATTCTTCTATTATCTGTTTAGATAGCTGCTATCTTGTCTGATCCAATTGTGCTTCCATATTCTGGTTAGCATTTTTAGTGTCTGGAGCATTTCCTTGAATTCTGTGAACTATTTTGTTATAATAAGCAATTGCTGATTGAGTTCAACAACTTGTTCTTGAGGACTTAGTTCAGTGGATACTGCTTTAGCCTCTTCTTTCAGGGAGGACTCACTACTTAAGTACAGATGCTGATTTCTAGCAATTGTATCAATGAGCTCTTGAGCTTCTTCAATTGTCTTTCTCATGTGTATAGATCTACCAGCTGAGTGGTCTAGAGATATTTGAGCTTTTTCTGTAAGCCCATAGTAAAAGATGTCTAACTGCACCCACTCTGAAAACATTTCAGAGGGGGCATTTCCTTAGCATCCCCCTGTACCTCTCCCAGGCATTGTAAAGAGATTCATTATCCTCTTGTTTAAAGCCTTGGATGTCCAGCCTTAGCTGTGTCATCCTTTTTGGAGGGAAATATTGGTTCAGGAATTTGTCTGACAACTGTTTCCATGTTCTTATACTTGCTGTGGGTTGGTTATTCAACCACCTCTTAGCTTGATCTTTTACAGCAAATGAAAATAGTAATAATCTGTAGACATTCTGATCCACTTCTTTATCACGTACTGTGTCAGCAATTTGTAAGAACTGTGCCAGAAACTCAGTAGGTTCTTCCTGTGGAAGACCGGAATACTGGCAATTTTGCCGCACCATGATAATGAGCTGAGGATTTAGCTCAAAACTGCTTGCTTTGATGGGAGGTATGCAGATGCTACTCCCATATGCAGCCGTAATAGGATTAGTATATGACCCCAGAGTTCTTCTGGACTGTTCATTTCTACTTAGGTCCGTGATGGAGAAAAGGAAATTGATGTGAATTGCAAATGAAATATATTTTTATTTATATTTTATTTAATTAAAAACAAACTGAAGAAATTAAAATATAAATTTTGAAAACTAAAAGAAAAATGAAAAATAAATTTGAAAACTAAAATAATTACTTAATTAAGAAGAATTGAAAAACTTTGGATATGATTTTTGAAAGGGATTTTAAATTTTGAAATTTCAAAACTAAGATAAGATAGAATAAAAATTTTCTAAAATAAAATCTGAATTTTTAAATGAAATTTTGAAAATTTAATTAAATAAATATGAAAGATATTTTTGAATTTAATGAGGAAAGAGAAAAACAATAAAATGACACCAAACTTAGAATTTTTAGATCAAAACAAAGAAAACAAATAGGAAAACTTTGAATATCAAGATGAACACTGAGAGCAACTTTTGAAAAATTTTTAAGAAAACAGAAATACAAAGGACACCAAACTTAAAAATTTTTATACTCTGAGCACTAATAATTCGAAAAAAATGAAAGAAAAATAAACTTATGCAATTGACACCAAACTTAAAATATGAAACTAAACTCAAACAGAAGACTAAATTATGAAGTTATTGGTTTTGAAAATTTTCGAAAATAATTTAGAAAAATAAAATAAGGATTTTAAAATTTTAACCAAAAGAAATAATAGAAGACTCTAAACCAAAAAGAAAAAAAATTTCCTAATCTAAGCAACAAAATAAATCGTCAGTTGTCCAAACTCGAATAATCCCCGGTAACGGCGCCAAAAACTTGGTGCACGAAATCACAATCACACTTTTGCAATTCCGCACAACTAACCAGCAAGTGCACTGGGTCGTCCAAGTAATACCTTACGTGAGTAAGGGTCGATCCCACGGAAATTGTCGGCTTGAAGCAAGCTATGGTTATCTTGTAACTCTTAGTCAGTATATCAATAATAATTCTCAGTTTTAATTGGAATGAGTAAAAGAACATGGATTAAATAATACTTTTTATGCAGTAATGGAGAACAGGTTGAGGTTTTAGAGCTGCTCTGTCTTCTGAATCTCTGCTTTCCTACTGTCTTCTTCTTCACGCACGCAAGGCTCCTTCCATGGCAAGCTGTATATTGGTGGATCACCGTTGTCAATGGCTACCATTCGTCCTCTCAGTGAAAATGGTCTAGCTACGGGTTTCATAGGGCTAATCATCTGTCGGTTCTCACTAGTGTTGGAATAAGATCCATTGATCCTTTTGCACACTGTCACTGCTCCCAACATTTATGAGTTTGAAGCTCGTCACAGTCATCCCTTCCCGTATCCTACTCGGAATACCACAGACAAGGTTTAGACTTTCCGAATCTCAAGAATACTGCTAATTGATTCTAGCTTATACCATGAAGACTCTAATCTCACAGATTTGAATGCTCTGTTGTCAAGAGAGGTAATCAAACTCGTGAACCAGGAACCAAAGAGATACATACTCAATCTAAGGTAGAATGGAAGTGGTTGTGAGGCACGCGTTCATAGGTTGAGAATGGTGATGAGTGTCACGGATCATCACATTTATCATGTTGAAGTGCGAGTGAATATCTTAGAATAGAAACAAGCGTGATTGAATGGAAAATAGTAGTAATTGCATTAATCCATCGAAACACAGCAGAGCTCCTCACCCCCAACCATAGAGTTTAGAGACTCATGCTAAAGAAGATACAAAATTCAGATGTAAAAATGTCATGAGGTCCAAAGTAAATCTCTAAAAGTAGTTTTTATACTCAACTAGTAACCTAGGTTTACAGAAAATGAGTAAGCTAAGATAGATAGTGCAGAAATTCACTTCCGGGGCCCACTTGGTATGTGTTTGGGCTGAGCACTGAAGCTTTCACGTGCATAAGCTATTCCTGGCATTGAACTCCAGCTTTTGTGCCAGTTTGGGCGTTTAACTCCAACTTTTATGCCAGTTCTGGCATTTAACGCCAGAAAAGGGTAAGGAGCTGGCATTTAAACGCCAGTTTGCGCTACCAAATCTCGGGCCAAGTATGGACTATTATATATTTCTGGAAAGCCCAAGATGTCTACTTTCTAACGCAATTAAGAGCGCATCAATTGGACTTCTGTAGCTCCAGAAAATCCATTTCGAGTGCAGGGAGGTTAGAATCCAACAACATCTGCAGTCCTTTCTCAGCCTCTGAATCAGATTTTTGCTCAGATCCCTCAATTTCAGCCAGAAAATACCTGAAATTACAAAAAAACACACAAACTCATAGTAAAGTCTAGAAATGTGATTTTTTCATAAAAACTAATAAAAATATAATAAAAAGTAACTAAAACATACTAAAAATTACATGAAAATACCACCAAAAAGCGTATAAAATATCCGCTCATCAACGGACAACTCCTTTATGGAGGTTCATAGGGGCTCAGATCTTTATCCCTCATTGTGAACTTTCTTCCTGTGCTCTCATGAATTAGTTCAACATGCTCCAAAGACAGGATTCTGGTCACAGTGTGTGGTACGATTGGACTTTTTGTGAAGACTACTCTCATGCCAGGTAAGAAGTCTTCAGTAGGAATCTTCTTGTTCCTCTAGCCTTTGGGTACTTACTTTTTCGGGCCACCTCCTTCGATGGTGGGTGGTGAATGCCCAACACCAAACTTAGGTTTGATGTCCGGGGGCTCTGTATGGCTTTCCACTGAATGTGAAGGCTTGAGCACTGAGCTCTGTATGCTAGTACCGCCTTTGCTGGAGAGAGGTTGAGGCTTAGGAATTTTGAATAGCAAATGGTACTCATGCATTCTTAGAACTAGCTCTCCTCTCTCCACATCAATCAAGGCTCTCCCAGTAGCTAGGAATGGCATTCCTAGGATGATGGAGTCGTCCTTTTCCTCTCCAGTGGCAAGTATCACAAAATCCGCAGGGAGATAAAGGTCTTCGATCTTTACAAGGACATTCTCTACCAATCCATATATGTCCGCTTTAGGGACTTGTCTACCATCTCTAGTGAGATTCTTGTGAGCTGCATCTCTTGAATCCCCAGCTTTTTCATCACAGAGAGAGGCATCAGATTTATGCTTGATCCAAGGTCGCATAGTGCCCTCTCAAATGTGATGGTCCCCATAGTGCAGGGAATCAGGAAGCTTTCGGGATCTGGCAATTTTTGAGGTAGCTTCTTTTGCACTAGTGCACTGCACTCCTTGGTCAGCACCATAGTTTTATCTCCCTCCAGGGCCTTCTTCTCAGAGAATACGCTTTTCAAACAGGCCATATAGGGAGGTTTCTTTTCCAACACCTCAGCAAAAGGAATATTGATTTGTAACTTTTTGAAGACTGCCAAGAATTGGGCAATTTGCTCATCCTCAGTGTCCTTTTGCACGTTCAAAGAGTGTTGTTCTTCAGTCTCCTTCATCATTACTGGGGTGTGTACTACTGCACTCCTAGTCTCCTCTTGAGCCTTTTTCTCTTTCAAATTCTCAGTAACTGACTTCTCTTTAGGCACGGCCTCCTTGTCCATGATGAAGGCTTTGTACTCTTCCCTTGGATTTACCTCTGTATTGCTTGGAAGAGTGTTGGAAGGTCTCTCATGTATCCTGCTGCTCAATTGACCCACTTGTATTTCTAAATTTCAAATTAAAGATCTAGTCTCTTGCGTAAAGCTGTGAGTGGTCTTGGAATGATTAGAGACTATTGTGGCTAAGTCAGAGAGGCATTGTTTAGAAGTCTCTATTTGCTGTTGAGAGGGTTGAAACTGTTTGTTGTTGAATCTATTTTTATTGGTTTCACTTTGGTTATTGTTGAAGCCTTGTTGAGGCCTCTTTGTTCCCTTCACCCAAAGTTAGGGTGATTCCTCCATCCCGGATTGAGAGTATTTGCTAGGGATCATTATTGGGATTTTTAGAGGAATTTTTCATGTAATTCACTTCCTCCATGGTGGGCTGAGCAATGTCACAAACGTCCCCTTTAGTGTGGCTCTTAGTCATGCCATAGGATGCATCTTGAGTGTTGACAGCTGAAACTTGCATCCCGGTTAAGTGCTAAGAGATCATGCTTATCTGCTGGGACATAAGCTTGTTTTGAGCCAAAATGACGTCTAGTGTGTCCACCTCCATTACTCCTCTCTTTTGAGTATTCCCAGTGTTTACGGGGTTTCTCTCGGAGGTGTACATGTACTGGTTGTTGGCAACCATCTCAATAAGCTCATCCGCCTCCTCAGGCTTTTTCTTCATGTGTAGAGAACCACCTGCAGAGTGATCCAATGACATATTGGCCATCTCAGAGAGGCCATCATAAAAGATCTACAGCCTGGTCCAGTCTGAAACCATGTCTGAGGGGCATCTCCTAATCATTTGCTTTAATCTCTTCCATGCCTCATAGAGCGACTCTCCCTCTTTCTGTCTGAAGGTCTGGACATTCACTCTAAGTTTAGCTTCTGGGGTGGAAAGAACTTGGTCAAAAATCCAATAACCACCTTGTCCCACGAGTTCAGACTCTCTTTGGGCTGAGAGTTAAGCCACAACTTTGCTCTGTCCCTTACAGTAAAAGTAAAAAGCATGAGCTTGTAAACCTCAGGGTTCACTCCATTCGTCTTGACTGTGTCACAGATCTGCAGAAAGTCAGATATTAATTTGTTGGGATCCTCCTAGGGGAGTCCATGAAACTGACAGTTTTGTTACACCAGAGTGACCAGTTGGGGCTTAAGCTCGAAATTATTGGCACCAATGGCTGGTACAGAGATGCTGCGCCCATAGAAGTCAGCTGTGGGCATAGCATATGAACAAAGGACCTTCCTTGCTTGCTCTTCAGCGTACGGATTCCCTCCATTAGCTGTCATAGTGGTCTCTTCAACTTCTTTCTCTAAGGTTTCCGTGAGATTCTCTCCGGCCTTGTAAGCTTTCATTTGTTGCAAACGCTGCCTTAAGGTCCTCTCAGGCTCAGGATCAAAATCAAGAAGGGGTTCTTTATCCCTATTCCTGCTCATAAACAACAAGAAACAAGGAAAAAGTGGGAGTTTCTATGTCAGAGTATAGAGAACTCCCAATGAGATATCCTAAAAGAAAGAAATAAAATAAAATAAAATAAAATAAGCAACTAACTAAAAAAAATTGAAAACTAAAATAAATAACCTAAAAAGATTTTCAAAAATAAAAAATAAAGGGAAAGATAAATAAAATAAAAATAAAAAATTAAGAGAATTAAACAAAATAGAAATCGAAAATTGAAAAGAAAAAAAAATAAACAAAAACTAATAAAAACACTTAATCTAAGCAACAAGACAACCGGTAGTTGTCAATCACGAACAATCCCTGACAACGGCGCCAAAAACTTGGTGCGTGAAATTAGAACTCGCACAACTTAACCGGCAAGTGCACCGGGTCATCCAAGTAATACCTCAGGTGAGTGAGGGTCGATCCCACGAGGATTGTCGGACTGAGCAAGCAATGGTTATCTTGTTGGACTTAGTCAGGTAAACAGTAAAAAGAGTTGTATTGTTGTAAACGCATAAATCAATAACAAAAGAAATAAAGAAATCAATTAAAGGAATTGGTGTAAAACAATAATGAGAAAACAGTTAAGGTCTCGGAGATGTTTATCTTTCCGGATTAAAATGTCTTACTAACTATTTTAACAATGAATGATTTATTCTATGGCAAACCATAAGTGATTAAACCCTAATCTCTTAGTGATTTAATCTCCTCTAATCTTCATCAAACGCCACTCTCATGGTCACTCAATTCGAATTAGAGGGTGAAGTTCAAAAAACTAGTTTAGCACCACAAAAACCCTAATTACACAAAGCTAACAGGATTTTATGTCACATATCCCAATTAGTTCATGTAATTAGCAATTTAGGAGGAGTGTTTTCAAGCTAGAGTTCAAGCGAGATAACTCTTTCGAGAATCACAAGAACTCATGTAGAAAAGGGTCATGCTGTCGATCCACCCAGTTCATAAGATTAAGAACGAAAACAACACCTTAGAATTGAATCAAACATATATTAAAATAGAAGAATAATAATATTAATCCATAGAAATAAACAAAGCTCCTAACTTTAACTAGGAGGTTTAGTTGCTCATAGCTTACAGAGAAAACAAGGTTCTAAAAGGTGCGGAAGGAAGAAGATCCTAAACCTAATTGATCTTTTCCTTTAAATATTAACCTAATAATTAATGCTAAACCTAAAAAAATATTATTTGTAAATAAAGATTACAAAGAGAAGATAAAATAAAACTAAGAAGTGCTAACTCCACTTGGAGATCCAATAGAGTGTAATTCGGACTGCTTGCTGGCGTTCAGCACCAGGAATGGGCGTTGAACTCCCATAGAGGGAAACACGCTTCTGGTATCTGCCCCCTGTTGGCGCCAAACGCCAGGTGGGCATTCAGTGCCTAGGGAGGGTGCTGCCAGTATTTTCCTTTATTTCTCTAGACTTTTCCAAACTGCTCTGAATTTTACCTAAAACCATAAAAACACAAAAAAACACAAAGTAGCATCCAAAGGTGATTTTTGCACTACAACCAAGTAAAAGTAATTAAAATATAACTAAAAACAATATAAAAATAACTAGAAAAAGGGTATAAGATGCTCATGTATCACCTAACTATTGATGTGTTGCTAGAAATCACCTTTCAGAAATGGGAAAACCGGTACTACATCGTTCACAATTTTGTGCTCATCTTCTAGTTTGCCAGTTTATTTGTTTCTTATGGTCGCTTCGTATGTTGGCAGAAATTATTGGAGACAAGGTGCTCACCATGTTACATCACTAATATGTTCAAATATCTGGAAAGAAACTAGGCCCAATCAAAGCTAGCAGAGATAGAATCAATGGGTTTCGGTTTCCTGAAGCTAATCCCGAAGTGGCCCAATCAAGCATGCTAACTGTAGATACCGGACACATCCGCATTAACGCCGAACTGTTTCAGCTTTTTTTTGGAATCCCGCCCGGTGGCGAGTAAAGCTTTATGTATTAAACAGCATTCAATCGGCTAAAATGCTTTCGGTTTCCATGGTTTTTTGTTTTTTTCCATATCGTACCGCTCATTTTACACTAATTAATAAACCTGCATATTGTTGTCGATGACTTCCCAATTTTCGATGGCAGGAATGTTGCTCATGTGGCAATTAAAAAAAATTCCACCGGATGAAAACCAAACAACTTCGAGATTTCGTTAACAACTGTTATATGGAGACCATAGACGACATGATGGAGTTCAGGCAACATTTCATCTGACTCATTCTGAAAATGTTCTTGTGTTTGACAGTGCAACACGTCATCTTGTTGCGGCACATCGATACAATACTCGATGTTTCTGATCCGCGTCACTGATGAGCGGATAATTTATACCCTTTTTGGCATTATTTTTACATAGTTTTTAGTATGATTTAATTACTTTTTATTATATTTTTATTAGTTTTTATTCAAAAATTACATTTCTGGACTTTACTATGAGTTTGTGTGTTTTTCTGTGATTTCAGGTATTTTCTGGCTGAAATTGAGGGACCTAAGCAAAAATCTGATTCAGAGGCTAAAAAAGGAATGCAGATGTTGTTGGATTCTGATCCTCCTGCACTCAAAGTGGATTTTCTGGAGCTATAGAAGCCCAATTAGCACGCTCTCAATTGCGTTGGAAAGTAGACATCCTAGGATTTCCAGCAATATATAATAGTTTATACTTTACCTGAGATTTGATGGCCCAAACTGGTGTCAAAATCCAGCCTAAAACTTCCTGGCGTAAAACGCCAGAACTGGCATAATTCTTGGCGTTAAACGCCCATTTTGGCACCCAAGGTGGCGTTTAACGCCAGCTATAGGCACATGCACGTGAAAGCTTGAAAGCTCAGCCCAAACACTCACCAAGTGGGTCCCAGAAGTGGATTTCTGTACTATCTGCACTTAGTTACTCATTTTCTGTAAATCTAAGTTACTAGTTTAGTATAAAAACTACTTTTAGAGATTCATTTGGCAAATTACGACATTTTACATTTCATATTGTATCTTCTACGGCATGAGTCTCTAAACCCCATAGGTGGGGGTGAGGAGCTCTGCTGTGTTTCAATAGATTAATACAATTACTATTGTTTTCTATTCAATCACGCTTGATTCTATTCTAAGATACTCACTCGTACTTCAATATGGAGAATATGATGATCCGTGACACTCATCATTATCCTCAACCCTATGAACGCGTGCCTGACAACCACTCCGTTCCATATGAGCTCAACGTAGTCATTGGACGACAGCTTGAATGTGTATCTCTTGGATATCTAATACACGGACCGAGTCTGTGAGATTAGTATCTTCGTGGTATAGGCTAGAATCATGGGCAGCACTCCTGGGATCCAGAAAGTCTAAACCTTGTCTGTGGTATTCCGAGTAGGATCCGAGAAGGGATGACTGTGACGAGCTTCAAACCTGCGAATGTTGGGCGCAGTGACAGTGTGCAAAAGGACAAGGGTCTTATTCCGGCACTAGTGGGAACCACAGATGATTAGCCATGCGGTAGCTGTACATGGTATTTTTCATCCGAGACGAGAAATCCGACAGTTGATTAGCCGTGCAGAGATCGTACCTGGTATTTTTCATCCGAGAGGATCATAAAGCTTGCCATTGAAGGAAGCCATGCGTGTTTGGAGAAGAAGGCAGTAGGAAAGTAGAGATTCAGAGGATAGAGCATCTCCAGAACCTCAGCCTGTTTCTCATTACTGAATCACAAGTACTATTTATTTCATGTTATTTATTTTTCATAAATACAATAACTCTTATCATTAATCTCCTGACTAAGATTTACGAGATAACCATAGCTTGCTTCAAGCCGACAATCTCCGTGGGATCGACCCTTACTCACGTAAGGTATTACTTGGACAACCCAGTGCACTTGCTGGTTAGTTGTGCAGAGTTGTGAAAAGTGTAATCACAATTTTGTGCACCAGTCACCCATAAGCCAGTCGAGCGTAATCTGATGTAGCTGGAAATCCTCGTAAGGTATACACCGAAACTGTTTACATCGGGTTACAGTACCGTAATTAGAAACGATATACCAATGCATGAAAAAAATATAGAAACCAAAAACCGTTGTACCTGGTCAAATGTTAGGGCAACGATGTGACACCGTAGACTCTGGATCCTACCATCATGATGATCTCTACTTTGTTGCCCCAGTCCTGCCAACCTACATAGAATAAAAATAGTTGAACATAATTTAACTTATTATATTCCATAATGGCTAACACGTGTTCAATGTATATACTTGGTAACTTAAAAATTATTTACAATATGTACATACCTAGCTACAAGTGGGAACCTGACGATGTCGTATCCTGCCGAACTAAAATACGAGAACCTATGGCAGATCCACAGGATAAGAAGTGACATACACCTCGTAATGTCAGTGACATCACGCCTTGCCGTGATGCAAAATGAGTGGTACGTATGACAGAGCAGTGCAGATCCCATGACAGCTGGCTGCAATGATCAAAATTCAACAACGGTAGCCATCTCAAAGGGACAAGTGTAGCAGACTTGTCTGTGAATAGAAACCCCCAATGAGAATCATCAAGTAGCACCGGGCATACTGACGGAGTGTATCCAGAGCTTCTCTTGCTGGAATGGGTCTATCCCTCAGCCAGGTCATCTTCACCCCGAAACCTGCTTCCCTCCCTCCGGCTATGGTGGTGATCTGGCGCTAAGTAAATCCTCAACCTACTCCCACGTGGGGTGTCCATGCCATCGTTGGAAGTCTCTGGTGCAACCCCTGATCGGCTCTCCACTAGTGCGCAGACCAATGTGATAGGCAACATCCTGGAGAGTAATGCTGACCTCACCCCATGGAAGGTGGAACGTGTGGGTCTCGGGTCTCCACCGCTCGACAAATGCAGAGATCAACGAATTGTCAAACTTGAAATCCCTCAACTTTACTGCATACCCAAATCCAGCCTCTTTTATATAAGGCAACAGGATGTTCGGTGGGGGGAGACCTAGGGTCACACGGCGTGGCAACAGTAAACGTGGTCTCTGTAATTTCCATAACATTTACTCTTGCATATTAATCTGGTCTATACCATTAATTGTTGTTAAACATTACTAAATATTATAAACCACCTAGATAAACATTTATATTAAATGCAAAAGATACCTATTAATTGGACTAACACGTTAATTGAGAGTTACTTATCTTATTTATTTAACTTAACTCACAATTAGTTACATATTTTATCTATTTAACTTAAGTAACAATTACTTACAATCAATTATACAAATTATAAAACCATACAAGGTATACCGATTCAACTTATATAGATCTTCTAACTTAGTCTACTCACTATACCTACCCCATTAACTAAGTTACTAAAGATTAAACATCTAAACTTATTATTCACTAAAAATAAAACAAGAAAAAATTACTAACCTCAAAGCTAAAGCTCTAGCTACGTGTCAGGTAGCATTCAGTTTGTTGATATCTCCTTCGCGGACATATTCTCGGGGGCCATATTTTCTGAAGGAACTCGAACTCAAGCATTTAGAAGGTCACACAAACTTAAAAAATGATGGTTATGCACAGCAATCTTAGATACTGTGGCATTATATATGCATGTGACTGTATCTCGGATGCTAAGACCACAATTATAGTGCCTGTATATATTTTGGGTGTTGAGACTCCATTCACTTTTTTCGCATATCTCGGGTGCTCAACACTTGATCTCTGCCCTAATACATATCTTGGGTGCATCCAGGATATGACTTGGCATCATCCAGTTACAGCATGGGGTCTCAGACGCCTAGATATATTCATTTTTGGGTTAACCCCTCAGCATCCTAGATGTGTTTGAAGATGCAATTTTGTAAATACCTCAATATTTATGTATTTTTGTAATTTATATATTATTTTATTTAAATAAAAAATCCTTATCTTAGTTTATTTTGTATTTTTAAAAAATCATTATTCATTTGTTTTTCAATATTTTTGGACACTCAACCATTTTTTTCATTTTATGTTTTTGATCTGTGCAGACTAAGGCCCACGCACGTAATAGAAAATTATTTTTGGCCAGAAAATTTCTCAAATGTCCTTCTAGTACTTAACTAGTGATGTGATGTTGATTTACTCAAAAAAGAGATTTCTCTTACCACGTGTCATTACAAGATTAGTTTGTCAAACTTTAGTCATTCTTAGTCATTGAAATCTTTGTCACTACAGAAGTCACCTAATTATATATTGGGGAATGCTAGGTAGACAATGACCATATTGAACAATATGAACAACGGGTCCTAAAAATTATCCCAATTAAACTACTAACACAGTATATTCGTATACACCCCTCCCCCAAATCCTAATTTTAATTATCTTAATTACTAATATTGTAATCATACCACCCACTCCCCCCTTTTTTGACCGGTAAAAACTTTTTCCCTTCCCCACTGTTGAAACGGCATTCACGAAGGAGGAGCCTTCCTCTACCCCCAATTGAACGTCATTGACGAAGTAGGACCTTCCCACAGCCCGCGCTTCATCTCTACTGCATCCCGTCGTCCAGCATGCCCCTCACCGTACTGACCATCCTCCGGGGCGCCTCTGTTGGGAAGATGAGCAGCAGCAGTCGAACCCCCCTGTCGCCATCGCGTGGACATTGCCCAGCCGCCACCCGCGTCGTCTGTTAATGGCCCGCTCCCGAGCTTGACGTCCCTGCATGTACGCTTCGCTTGGAGTCTTCCTCGGACAAAACCAGAGCAACTGTGGTGTGTGTATGTGATAAACCACTATTTTATGATTTATCTTGTGCTCAATTGAGTGGTTTTTATCAACTCTTTACTCACTTATTCATATAAATTGCATGATTTTATATTTTCCTTCCTAATTTTGTTCTATAATTAGAAACTTGCTTCCCAAGCCTTTAAATTACCAAAAATTAATTCTCTCTTATCACCATTCGATGCCTTGATATGTGTGTTAAGTGATTTCAGGTTTTATAGGGCAGGAATGGCTCAAAGGATGGAAAGAAAGCATGCAAAAGTGGAAGGAATATAAGAAGTTGAAAAAATTGCTAAGCTGTCCAGCCTGACCTCTTTGCACTCAAACGGTCATAACTTGAGCTACAGAGATCCAAATGAGGCGGTCTAGTTGCCTTGGAAAGCTAACGTCCGCAGCTTTGAAATGATATATAATATGTCATAGTTGCCCTGACGATAAGTGATGCACACGCGTGAATCTAGGCACATGCGTGGATCTGCGAAAATCAACGTATTAGAAATCGCAACCAGCAATTTCTGGGCTGTTTTTGGCCCAGTTCTCGACCCAGAAAACACAGATTAGAGGCTATAAAGTGGGGGAATCCATTCATTTATAAAAACAACTTTTATATTCATAATTTTAGGTTTTAGATGTAGTTTTCTAGAGAGAGAGGCTCTCTCCTCTCTCTTAGGTTTTAGGAATTAGGATTTCTCTTAATTTTAGGATTACTTCTTCATTCCAGGTTCAATGTTCCTTTAATTTATGTTCTCTTCTACTTTTATTTACTCTATTACTTTAGTTGCTCTATTTCACTTGCTAATTACTAATGTTGCCAAATTGGCTTATGAACTCTTCATGTTAGATTTGAATATTCTATTTAATGCAATTTGAGGTATTTCAGATTTATGATTGCTTTCTTCTATTTATGATATAAATAATTTAGATTTCCCACTTTGCTTTGCTCGAGTAATTGGTGACACTTGAGTTATCAAACTCAGCTGTTGATTAGAAATTAGAATTTGCTGATTGAATTGGATCCCTCTAAAGCTAGTCTTTCCATAGGAGTTGACTAGGACTTGAGGAATCAAATTAATTGGTCCACTTGACTTTTCTTTATTTAGTAAGGGTTAATTAAGTAGGAGCAATAACAATTCTCATCGCACTTGATAAGGATAACTAGGATGGGATTTCTAGTTCTCATACCTTGCAATGGTTTTCATGATAATTAATTTACTTTAATTATTGCCAATTTATTTTCTTGTTCCCTATTTCAAAAACCCGGGTCTTGATCAATTTTATTACGACATCACCAAAAGTTGGATTCTACATCTCTTAAACCTCTAAATTTTGGAAAATAATTATTCCATAACATCACAACATTCACATAATAATAATTTAGAGTCTAATAATAATAATTTAAAGTTTCATAATAATAATTATGTCAATTACACACTAAACATTCAAAGTTCAAAAGACAATTAAAACAAAGTTAACAACCAACACAAGATTAACATAATGATAATAATTTATAGTGTCATACTAACTAATAACAACAAAATATTAAGTAGCAAACAACAAAATTCATTTGATTCATAGCTTGCTCTCAAGGTTGTGAACTTGATTCTTGTTGTGTGGATGTTTTAGTAACATCTGCAAAACATAGAAATTAGTCTCAAGATTATTATTTGAATTAAATTAAGTAACAAAGAAGGAATAAAAATATCATAAAGTAAATATACCATTAACAATCTTGTCACTACTGTCAAATTGATCAAACTCAAGCTCTTTAAATATCTGCTTAGATGGATACAACCAACTTTGAGTGCAGATTAAAGCTTCTGTCATTTTTGGTGACAAAGAACTACGGTAAAGATCAACCACACGACCACCGGTACTAAAGCATGACTCAGATGCGACAGTTGAAACTGGAATACCAAAGACATCACGAGCTATGAGAGAAAGAATTCTATATTTTGATTCATTTAATTTCCACCAAGCCAATATATCAAAATTCTCATCTTCCACGTCTACAGGATCTTCGGCCAAATATTTCTCAACATCTGATTTGCTATCTACATTAGCTTTTTCCTTCTTTTGTTTTTTCTACAAATTCACTCTATTTGCAGCAACACCCTTAGCACTAGACTGACCAGTATCTTTATCATCCAAAACATCTCTAGAGGGACCGCCAACATCATTAAGAACTTTATCATCTACAATTTCTTTTGAATAAAATTTGTACAATGTCTCCAATGTAAATTTCATAAAACTAGTCATACTAGTAGCCACTTCCTTATCATATATATCCTCCAAACACCATGAAAGATAATCAAGTTTGTATCGAGGATCTAAAACAACGGCAACAAGTATCAAAGGATTAAACTTGTCAACTGGTCCCCAATATTTATCGTATTTAGCCTTCATAGAGCATGCCATAGTTCCCAATAATTCAGAATTATTGTGGCTCCAAGATGTTAGTTGAGAATGTATAGATGCAATTTCATGAAAGCATTTGTTTGAAGTAACATGTAAAGAAGATGAGAAACACAAAGTAATCTCATAGAAAATTCTCAAAAAATCAATGAATAGCCTAGCATGTTGCCAATCAAGTGCCGTGGGTGGACCAACTTTCTTTTTACCCCCACAATCCTCTCCAAACCATCTAAAGAAATCAATTTCTTGATCATAAAGTCTATCAAAAGCTTTTTCAAATTTTTCAGCATGTTCCAACATTAGATAGGTGGAATTCCATCTAGTTGGAACATCCAAACAAACAAGACTTTTAGACTCTATCAACTCAGCCTCAATGCATTCTTTAAATTTTTTAATTCTTTGGGGAGAAGATCTAACATACCTAACAGCATTTCGAATGCTTTCAATGGAGGCATGTTGCTCTTTAATCCCATCATTCACTATCAAGTTGAGAACATGAGCACAACATCTCATTTGCAAATATTTTCCTCCGCACACCAATCCACCCCTTGCAGCTAATTTCCTTTGAAGGTAAGTGATAGCCCCGTCATTTGAAAATGCATTGTCTAATGTGATTGTGAAGACTTTTTCAATTCCCCACTCCCTCAAACATGTCTCGATTTCCCTTCCTATTGTTTCGCCCTTGTGGTTCTCAATCAAGCAAAAGTTGAGAATTCTCTTTTGTAGCTTCCATTCGTCATCAACAAAATGTGCAGTTAGGCTCATGTAGCTAAAATTTTGATTTGATGTCCAACAATCTGATGTCAAACAAACTCGAACACATGACTTTGCCAACCAAGCTTTAAGTTTTTTTTTTCTCATCTAAATAAAGCTGAAAGCAATCTCTTGACATTGTCATCCTAGATGGTACAGTGAATCTTGGCTCAAATCGATTAATCATTTTGCGAAATCCAATCCCTTCGACCACTTTAAAAGGGTGTTCATCAAGGATAATAAACTCAGCCATTTCCTTTCTACAATCTTCCAAGCTATAGCCATTGACTTTGGTGCAAGTTTTGCCGGCTTCACCTTCTTCACCAACCTTAGGCATATAGCCATGAAGTGTCCCATTTTTGCCTACTTTTGTAAATATCCACTTGTGAGAAACTTTCAAGTGTTTATTCATAGAATTTGTGCCATGTCTAGTTGGGTGACATAGATATACTTTTCGACAGTGATTACATTTGGCCTTGTGCTCTCCATTAGTCTCGGTAAATGGAAGCTGTTTAAAATGCGTCCAAACATAAGACTTTTTCCCCTTGCGAGTAGCCTGCTGTCCCTCGTTATTTTCAACCTTGTTTTCCTCATTAATATTTTCTGAGATGGGAGGTGCGACAGGAGTTGGGATAGGAGCAGTAGCAACCTCATGCTCTATGTCCATAGTTTTGTTGTCTTCATTACTTTGGACTGCAATAAAACTAGGATCTCCTCCTTCCATTTGTGTTTATCTAAACATAAAAAAAGTTCATTTAACAATAACTCTAAAAAAACTGAGCATACTTAAATAACTGAATATAAATACAATATATCTAAATAACACCAAACATACTTAAACAACTGTTCAGTCTCATCATTTAAATTGTAACAAATAAGAAAAATTCATAAGTCATAGCACTTGGATCATCACTATACATTTACTATATTTTCCCCTGTTATGACGTCTTAATTAAGAAATGGTCTAGGTAAGCTTTGGCCAAGTTATCACCTTTGAGTTCCTTTTACTTGCTAGCTGTATTCAAACTCTGAAACAAAGGAATTAATTCGCTTTACTATCCTTTCTCATTATTTTCCTATCTCCTAACCATATTATAAAACTTAAAAGGAAAGCTTATATACCCTTTTTTACTTAACTTTTATTCTAAAAAGGACAATATAATACAGGATAACTCCCTTTGATTATCTTAGTATTGATTATATCACTAGCCTAATCCTTAGTGGAATATTTCATTGCTGAACAGGGTGACATTTACTATATTTTCCGATATTGGCATCAATCAGAAATGTTTATTGGCATTTACTCACAATAACATAAAGTGCACAAATCAGGAAATTTGATTTTTAAATAACATCAAATTTGAAATTGAAGGAATCAATTATAATTATTGGTGGTGTAAATTATAAAAATCAAATTACTGTTCCTACTTCCTAAACAGAAATTTACAATATATCCTAATTCCTCTTATTTGCTAATTGCTATTTCTAATCGTCAACAACTTTTTCCTACTTTTCTCTAACTCGTAACTCTCATCATTGAAGTATTCAAAATACAAACCAAAAAATTAAACAAAAAAATTATTTTTGTTAGTTTTCCCCAAAATTAAACTAATTATGGCAAAAATAATATCAACAATTTTATCAGTTCTCTCCCAAAAAATAACAAAGCAAACAAAATAGGTGAAGTATTTACTATTTAGCACCCAGTAGGCCAGTAGTTACAGGAAAAAAAATGAAAATCAATGATTTTTAACAAAAAAAATTACCTGCTCTGTGTCTTGCGATGAACACTACGTTGGTGAGAACTCTGAGTCACTGAGAGGAGGTTGACGGCGAGTTGCTGGCACGCGTGGTGGTTGACGGTGAGTTACTGTGGTGGTTGATCTAACGTGGTGCAGAAAGAGGAAGAAGGTGAAAAAAGGGATAGCAAAAAATTAAAGACGATTGGTGGTGTAGGAGACGATTGGTGCTGAGAAGGAGAGAGTGAGGTAAGATTAAGAAGCAGAAATAGCATGAAAGTGTGAAGGAGGAGCTCTCCACTGACCGTTGGGGTTGCGGCGCTGCGCCTCAGGGAAGAGAGTTTGAGTAAGAGAGAGTGTGAGTTGTGTGCCCTAGCACCTGAGCATTGTGGACTGTCAAGTGTGGAGTGAACATTGAAGTATTGAACACAAAGCCTGAAAGCCAAACAGAATGCAAATTTTTTTTTTAATTAACACCTATACGGGTCCAATGGGCCGGGGCCGGGTGACCCGAGCCTTGGCCTAAACCCGATTTAATAAATAACCGGGGCTATCTATTGAAACCTCGGGTCTGACCGGGTCATAATGAAGCCGGGCCAAATTGCGCCGAAGTCGCCGGGCCCGGTCCGGGTTTTCGGGCCGGTCCGGGTCTTGTGCACCCCTACTTGATTTAACTTGCATGAAGGCTCTTTACGCCTAGTTTGGGATTCCGGAGGCCACTGGAATTACAAAAATTGGTGGAGATTCCTGGATGAGTTCAAGCACAAGCCACCATAACAGGGAGCTCATCAAATGTCCAACTTAAGGACTTTAACTAAAAGTGCTAGGTGGGAGATAACCCACCATGGTATGATCGTTCTTTTTCAGTCTTAGTTTTATTTTATTTCGTTTTATTCTTAATTTTATTTTATTCTATTTTTCTTAGTGTTCATTTATAATATTTGCATTTTGCATTCTGCATACTGCATATAAAAAAAAGTGCGTCCTATGCGTGCGTGTGAACACATGCGACGCTAAACCTTACAGAGAGTTGCGCGGGAGCGTGGCTGGAGGCGTGCCTCAGGCACAAACACGCCCACGCAAACGCGTCCCGCATCCGCGTTAATTGCAAAATCATCCTTCCATGCGTACGCATCACCCACGCGTACGCGTCACCCTACAAATCAGTGTAAAGAGGTGTCAGGCCGAAAGTTGTGCTGGCCTGGTGCGGGCACTGTGCCCAAGGCACAAAATCACCCATGCGTACGCGTCCCTAACGCGTGCACGTCACTTCACTTTCAGACCACCCACACGTTCGTGTAGGCTACGCTTACACGTCGAACGGCTAACTCAGTGTCCACGCGTACGCATGATGCACGCGTACGCGTCGTGCCCGTTTCTAAATTCTTACTTCTTTCTTCCCTCCTTTCTACTTCTTTCTTCCCCCTTTCTTACTTTCTTCTTCTTCACTTCTTTAACCTCTCATCCCTCTTCACTTCTATTCTATTTTATTTAATTTATTTTCATACTTTTATTCATTGCATTTTAATTTTGTGCATATTTTTATTTTCTTTTCTAAATTTATTATTTTTCCATTGGTGTTAAATTTTCTTATTTAACTGTTGCATCTTCTCTTGCATTATCCTGGTGCTTCAGGACTTGTTTTATTCTGACTGGGTAATATTATTTAAATCAATGCTAATCTTTTATGATACTTGTACCCCTCTTGCATTGATATGAACTTATATTGTCTTTCATTACCCACTCTCTCTCCCCCATTGTTGCAATTCTTGCACTATTCATATGCCATCTGCTTCTACTGTTTTCTCACTTGTATGTTGTAGCTACCATGTAATTGAGACCCTCATTATTTGGCATTAACCCAAGAATATTTTATTTGTTTTATATCTTTGTTCTTGGGTCACTTTTCTTCTTTTTCTTCTTCTTTCAGGATGGCCACTGAAGAAAGGAAAGGAAGAACTTCTATATGGGGCGACCGACAAGTCAATCTGCACATTCTTTGGAGAAAAGCATCAGTTGTAGCAGCCCGCCCACTTGCACATCTCAGCATGCACCGAGGACGGTGCAATCTTTAAGTGTGGGGAGGTCGATACCGACTTCCGTGGGTTAGTTATTTCCTTCTCAACACCAATGTTTAATTTTCTTTGTCAAATTTGTTATTGCATTTGCATGTTTGATTGCATATTTGTTTGATTTTGGGTATATTCTACCACTACTTGGTTGAAGTAACGAATTTCTTTTCCAAGAAATTATTTTATAGCATTTCACTAATTTGAATTAAAATTTTTATTGAACTTGTTTGAAGAAATATTATACTGAAACATGGTTTAGAGCTCGAACACACAAAACCTATGAGATTTTGAGCCTATTTGAATTGGTTGCATTTTATCAACCAATATTTTATTTTTGGTGTGTGTTTTTCTCTCTAAAATTGTGATCTTTGTCTTGCTTAATTCTATATTTCCATAGTTTGATGTATGCATGCACTTATATGATTGAGGCCTTTGTTTCACTGAGCTTACATACCCATATGGCCTTACCTTTCATTATCCCTTTCAAACTAATTTTGAGCCTATTTTACCCCTTTATTCTTTACTTTAGCACATCATTAACTCTAAGCGAAAAATAATAATGTCCTTAATTTGAATTCTTGGTTAGCTTAGACTAGTGAAAGTGTTTATGATTTAAGTGTGGGGAAATTGGGTTTGGAAACATTTGGTTTGAGAATTGAGTATGTTAGAATTTTCTGAAAATATGAAAGAAATATTTAGGACATGTTCATGCATTCAATAATTTAATCATATGCATTGAGAAAAAAAAATAAAAAAAGGGAAAAGACAAATAAAGGAGAAAAAGAAAAGAAAAAGAGTAAATAATAAAAGGGGACAAAATGCCCCAAAGTAAATGTTGGTAGGAATGCATATGAGTTGCACTAAAGTTGGGATGCATGAATATATGGAAAACATGGTTAATGGATAGTTAGATTTTATATTGTGATTACATGGATTGTCTAAAGTTAGGTTGAAAGTTTAAGTTAATTAAGGATTCAGATTTTAGTCCACTTGGCCAAATACAATCCTACCTTGACCCTAACCCCATTACAACCCTTAAAAGACCTCTTGATATGTGTATCTGTGCATTAATTCTTTGTTGATTGGTAGAAGAAGAGCAAGCCTTAGAAATCAAGGTTAGTAGAGAATTGAGAGAATCGAACCTTAAACACATGAGTTATTAGAGTGTATACACTTCCAGTGAGGGTTCGATGCTCGATTCTTTGTTCCTGGCTTTCACGAGCTATTTTCTTCTGCAAGTTCACTTGTACTTTATTTTGTGATTTGAATTAGTGAAATCCAGTTCATATTTGTTCTTAAAAGATTTGTTTAATTTTAACCAAGTAGGTAGAAACATTTTGCATGTAGTTGCATTCACATAGATAGGTTGCATTGCATTGCATTGCATAAGTCTTACTTTCCCCCATTCATTCCTTTTGTCTCCTTGAGCTTAGCATGAGGACATGCTAATGTTTAAGTGTAGGGAGTTTGATAAACCACTATTTTATGGTATATCTTGAGCTCAATTGAGTGGTTTTTATCAACTCTTTACTCACTTATTCATATAAATTGCATGATTTTATATTTTCCTTCCTAATTTTGTTCTATAATTGGAAACTTGCTTCCCAAGCCTTTAAATTACCAAAAATTAATTCTCTCTTATCACCATTTGATACCTTGATATGTGTGTTAAGTGATTTTAGGCTTTATAGGGCAGGAATAGCTCAGAGGATGGAAAGGAAGCATGCAAAAGTGGAAGGAATACAAGAAGTTGAAGAAATTGCTAAGCTGTCCAGCCTGACCTCTTCGCACTCAAACGGTCATAACTTGAGCTACAGAGATCCAAATGAGGCGGTTCTAGTTGCATTGGAAAGCTAACGTTTGGGGATTTGAAATGATATATAATATGCCATAGTTGCTTTGACGATAAGTGACGTGCACACGTGAATCTAGGCGCACACATGGATTTGCGAAAATCAGCGTATTAGAAATCGCAACCAGCGATTTCTGGGCTATTTTTGGCCCAGTTCTCGCCTCAGAAAACACAATTTAGAGGCTATAAAGTGGGGAAATCTATTCATTCATAAAAAACAACTTTCATATTCATAATTTTAGGTTTTAGATGTAGTTTTCTAGAGAGAGAGGCTCTCTCCTCTCTTTTAGGTTTTAGGAATTAGGATTTCTCTTAATTTTAGGATTACTTCTTCATTCCAGGTTCAATGTTCCTTTAATTTATGTTCTCTTCTACTTTTATTTACTCTATTACTTTAGTTGCTCTATTTCACTTGCTAATTACTTATGTTGCCAAATTGGCTTATGAACTCTTCATGTTAGATTTGAATATTCTATTTAATTCAATTTGAGGTATTTCAGATTTATGATTGCTTTCTTCTATTTATGATATACATAATTTAGATTTCTCCCCTTTACTTTGGTAGAGTAATTGGTGACACTTGAGTTATCAAACTCAGCTGCTGATTAGAAATTGGAATTTGCTGATTGATTTGAATCCCTCTAAAGCTAGTCTTTCCATAGGAGTTGACTAAGACTTGAGGAATCAAATTAATTGGTCCATTTGACTTTCCTTTGTTTAGTAAGGGTTAACTAAGTGGGAGCAATAACAATTCTCATCACACCTGATAAGGATAACTAGGATGGGATTTCCAGTTCTCATACCTTGCAATGGTTTTCATGATAATTAATTTACTTTAATTATTGCCAATTTATTTCCTTGTTCCCTATTTCAAAAACCCAAAAATATACCTTTTTTTCATAACCAATAATAAATCATACCTCCCTGCAATTCTTTGAGAAGACAACCCGAGGTTTAAATACTTCGGTTATAAATTTTATTGGGTTTTGTTACTTGTGACAACCAAACTTTCGTACGAAAGGATTTTCTGTTGGTTTAGAAGCTATACTTACAACGCGATTATTTTTATGAAATTCTTTACCTTCAAAAATTCATTCGTCAGTATGCTCGCCCGCATTGAAGGTAAGTCCCCCGCTAGCTGTTTCTTCAAGGATTACATGTTCATAGTATTTTTTATGTTATGGTTGCATTGAAGGATTTTGCTGCTTATGGTAATTGCTGGGTCTGTTTGACTTCTTGAAGTGTTTGTTAAAATAAACAAATTGAAAACAATAATGACCCGTACATGTTGTTGAGGATCCTGTTTTTTGCGTCTTATTTTTTAGTGGTTGACTGAATTTGGGTTTGTTTTGTCCCCGGGTATTAGTAAGTCAGTAATTGGTGTGAAGCACGTGCTTAAAATTTGTTGCTTTATGAGTTGTTTAATCATTGTTATTCGGATGGTTATTTCTATACATGAATGGATGGTTGAATTTTTCTGTAATTGTTTGAAATTTGATTGAAGATGGTAACCTTTTTTCCTTCTGATACCTCACCTAAAAGGGTGTCACATGTGATTAATTATTCAATTTTCTGATTAGGCATATTTTATTATGAAGAAATAGGTTTTAATTTGTATAATGTTTGTTTATCTAAGGAAAAAATTGTAAAAATAATTTGGAATCAATTTACATTTTTCTAGCCTTAGCTGAAATTGTATTATACTTTTTTCTCATATGTCTACTTGTATTTGATGCATTTGATTAGATAGGATCTAAAGGAAAGTAGTTTTGGTGACTATTCTCCACCGACAGCTGAATGAAACAAATCACGTTTACTTTTTTACTTTTTTTTCTTTTTGTAAAACTTAATGACTGTAATTCAATGTAAGAGAAGCAGGGAAGGAACTATGTTTTTTGTTACATGTGTAATCAATAATTGCAAGTTCTACAAAATTAGATTGCAAAGCATTTTAAAGTGCCCATCATGTCTTATAAGACAAAAATATTGCAAAATAGTATTGCTTAGAGTTAGTGAACTATGAGTTTACTATTTTGGATCATGAAGTTTTTGAAGACACGTGTTTAAATTCTAAAATTAATACGTATTTAGATAGAAATAATCCTTTTTAAGTATGTGATTTTTTTAATACATGCAACGGAACAATTATACTAGATTAATGTTTAAAATTTAGGGTTGTGAAATGATCTAAAGCATTTAGGAAGCAATTTTTATTATTACTACTCTCTGGAGCCTATTAAGCAAATTATATTATAACTTGTTTTGGTTCCTTTCGTCATTGGAAGTTCAATTTTGACTGCTTGACGTCGGGTTTTCTACCAGTAAAGAAATTCATAGAAACGGTTGCGTTGTAGATATAGTTTCTAAACCGGCAAAAATCTCTTCGTACAAACGTGTTGGGTGTCACAAGTAACAAACTCCTTTAAAAATTGTTAACCGAGTATTCAAACATCGGGTCGTCTTCTCAAGGAACTGCGAGGAAGTATGTTCTTATTATTGGTTATAAGGGTTGTAATCGGGGTTTAGAAGGTGAGAAGCAAGCAATTTAAATGACGAGTAAATTAAATGGCAATTAAAGATAAATAATAACTGTAAAGCAACTTTTAGCAAGGTAGAGAAATTAGAGGTCCAACATAGTTATCTCTCTCAACAATAATGAAAGTTGAATCTAAACTCCACTTGGTCAACCTTTACCAGAGCAAAGAAAAGTCAAGGGACTAATTAAGTTGACCTTTGAATCCTAATTATTTCCTAAGAAAAGGTTGGGATTATTTAAGTTCAGCTCAATTAGCAAGATAACGATTATCAATTATGTTGAGTTTAATAACTGTTGAGTTACTAAATTCTTAACCAGAACTAAAAGGAAAGAAAAGGTAAAATTGCTGGAATAATAATAAAAATATCCTTAGATGGAAAGCAATGATAACTTAAGTCAAAGAGAACAATCATGAACTGAAAATACCTCAAATATCATTAATTCAAATAACTGTCTGTAACACGGAAGAATTCTTAGATCAAATTATAATAATCAATTCAAATGTTGGAATAAATAAATAGAAGTAAAAACTAAAGGAACATTAAACCTGGATCCAGAGTTACTCTCAAAACAAGAAGAAATCCTAAATCCTAAAAGAGAGAGAGAGAAGATCTCCCTCTCAACTAAATCTAAATCATTGAAAGATGAAAATATGCGAGCTCTCCTTGAATGGAAGCATTCCCACACTTTATAACCTCTGGTCTATGCTGTCTGTACTTGGATCTGGGCCAAAAAGGGCTTCAGAATTCGCTGGGGGCGTATTCTGTAATTTCTGATGCGTGGCCTCTGTCATGCGTCCGCGTGGGTCACGCGGTCGCGTCATTTGGAGCTTTTCCTTTCCACGCAGTCGCGTCAGTCATGCGACCGCGTCATGTGCGCTCTACTCAAGGCGCGCGGTCGCGTCAGTCATGCGGCCGCGTCGCTGCTGTTTCGTGCTTGGCACGCGATCGCGTCATCCATGAGATCGCGTGAACACCAGTTTCTTTAAAGCTCCGTTTTGCTTCCTCCTTCCATTCTAGCATGTTTCCTTTTTCATCCTTTAAGTCGTTCAGCCTTAGAAAATCTGAAACTACTCAACACACTAATCACGGCATCGAATGAAAATAAAGGTAATTAAAATAATTAATTTTTAAAACTTAGGAAACATGTTTTTCACAATATGACATAATAAGGAAGTGTATATATATAGCCAACCCTTAAATAATAAAGTACTTTAGCAATTGAGATGGGAAAGAAAGCATTGTACAAACTTGCAAAACAATTGGTAAATTTTAAGCACAGATATATGTTGATGAGTTATTAAACCCTCACTAGATTTTGTGTTTACTCTCTAGTCACTCAGTGTTTATTGGGTTTATTCACTCTATTTTTCTTTTTATTCTTAGTTTCTACAGCTTTGTTTCTCATCTAACCAATCAACAATTATAGAACATAGTCATACCAAAAAGTCATGAGGTCTTAATTAAGGTTGTAATGGGGCCAAGGTAAGGGTAAGGATTTATGTATAGGGTTAAGTGAGCTAATAAGTGAATCCTTAATTAGACTAAGATCTCACCTAACATACATATCTAGCAAAGTAAAATTTCTTTACCTAATTTCTCATAATTTCCCACTTATTATTACATGCCCATGTTTTACTTTTTATTTTTATTCCATGTGCATTGTTTTTATTGGGGAATTTCTCTTTTTTTTTAATGCACATGATAATTGAATCATTTAGATTTTCTCATGAGCATGCTTCCCAAATTTTATTTTATTCCCTTTTACTTTTCTACCTTTTTGTTTCTATTACCCATGTTCCCAAAAGGCTTCCCACATTTTACTCTATTCATAATTTGTCTATCTTAAGCTAACCAAGGATTCACTTGGGATTTTATTTTGTTTTTCTGCTTAAGGCTAGTAATTTGGCTAAATAGACTAAAGGGGTTTTAAAAGGCTCAAGGGGGCTAACAAGGGTGATGTAAAAGGTAGGCTAATTTGGGTAAGTGAGCTAAAATCAAATGATGGCCTCAATCAATCTCTTGGTATGTATCTTATTCTATATTCTATAATTGGACATATAGATTAAAGCAAAGTAAAGAACATCAGAATAAAAAGAAATGTAACACACAGAAATGAAATTATGGTTTGAATGCAACCATACAATTTAAGCTCAAGACTCACAGGATGTGTGTTCTCTAACTCAAGCATCATATATCATTCATATATTGTATGCAGGTTTAGTTAAAAATTCCCATTATTCTCTTGAAAAAAATTATTTAGGGTAGCTTTTAAAGTTTTAATGTTCCTCCTTGATGAAATGTTGTCAACTAACATGTAATGCTATATATACAAGGTGTGGGTTATTTTGATTCTGTTAAAGTTCCTAGTTTACTTCCTTTTTATATTTTTCTATTTAAACTATACTATATTATGCTAAAAAGGGTAAACTATACTAATTAATCCACTAATAAATCAGAATTGCAAACTAAACTAAATAACTAAAATGAACTAAATAACTAAGATATGAACTAAAGATGCAAAATGCAGAAAATAGAGTAAAATACACAAGTAGCAATGTATAAGTACTCAGAAAATAACAATAAAAGAAAAATACAGAAAAATGTCCAAAATAAAAGAAAAAGTATGTAGTGGTTCATCAAAATAAACGCCAGAGATGGCGACCTCCCCACACTTCAAATGAAACATCATCCTCGATGCTCAATCAAGCCTGGTGTGAAGGAGTGTCATCACTGGTAGGGATGGCAGCTGGGGTCTCTGTGGCGGTGGTGGGCTGGGGGTCTGGCTGCTATGGAGGTGGGACGGACTGGAGCGGGATCTCCGGATCTGCAGCCTCTATCTGGGACATAACCTCCTGATGCGGGGCAACCTGCTCTGTGGCTGCCTGTTGATGAGTCTCTGCCTGGGAATGAGGCTCCTCCTCGTGCTCATCCTCCTCCTCGTGCTCATCCTCTGATGGCTCTGAAGGGGTGTCGGGCTCTGAGGGGATGTCGGCGCCCTGTCTGATCATCAGCTTCAGATGGGAATAGCGTCGCCTGCTGCGGCGCTCTAATCTCTCATACCGGCGCCTGTTACGGCGCTCCATCTGATCAAGCTGGCGGAATAGACGGTGCACGAGGCGATAGACTGGCTCAGAGGTGGGTGGAGGTACAGTGGTGGCAGCAGGGGCAGTTGGGGCAGCTGTGGATGAAGAGGGTCCAGCAGACGGAGGGGCTGTCTCATCAGTAGCAGTGACAGGTGGTGGTCTGTAGCCCAAAGCAAAGAAGTTCCTGCTGTGCGGGATGATCTTCCTACAGTCCGCTGCAGGTGGTCTCTCATCGGCATCCTCCCAAGGCACATCAGCCTGACGGCCTAGCCGTGTAACCAGGTAAGAAAAGGGGAGGGTGCCTCGGACGTGGGCCCTGGCCATATAATGCTGGATAAAACGAGGCAAATAAATGTCCTTACCCTCCAGCACACACCAAAGGAGGGTGATCATGGTATCCGGGATCTCCGTCTCGTGAGTACTTGGCATCACAAAGTTACTCAAGATCTGATGCCAAAGCCGAGCCTCATCGTTCAAGTACACTCTCTTGATCCCTCTAGGCATAGTGGTGTTCTGACCCATCTCCCAAGGAACAGCAGGGTCGAGAGTTATTCTTGCCTTCACAGTATCCCAGTCAAACTGCATCTGGCCCATGTCCTCCTCAGCCTGTGCAAAACCATCTGGCTGATCAGACTTGGCTGGGAGCTGGAGAATGGTCTCTATGGCTTCCTCTATGACCAGAATTTGCTTTCCCCTCAGGTTCACTGCATCAAGGGTAGTAAGGTAGTAGTTGCAATAGAATTCCCGGACCCAAGATGCATTGACCTCTGTCAGTGGTCTCTCCAGAAAGAACCAGCCCCTTTGCTTGATTTGCTCAGTAGTGTACTGCTGGAGGGCTTCTGGAATCTTCAAGGTACGTTCCAGGTATAGATTTCTGGAGTTTGCAAAAGCCGGGTACTTCAGTTCACAGTACCGGTTTGCAAATTTTATAAGATCATTTGTAGGAAGCAGCTGGTTAGCTTTCTCCTGCGGTGTGAAGTTCTTCTCCCACTATGATGAATCGTGCATTAGAGCAATGATGGACTGGGAGGAATCTCCTCTCTTGCGCTTGCCAGTGGCCTTGCCTTTACCTTTCCTCTGTGAGGCAGACATCCTGAAAAACAAAAAACCAGGAAATGGATAAAACAGGAAAGCAAATAGGCAATTTAAACAAAGAAAACTCAAAGCGCTAAGAGAGAAATAAAATAAGGAAAATGAGTAATAGAAAGTGAGTGAATGAATGTTAAATGGAAAGAAAAATCAATATGCCATAGTGAGAAAATTATAGGAAAGTGAAAATAATCAGAAAAGAGATTAAAAGGGTTAGTATGGTTAGGATTTGAAAAAGAAA
>NC_029790.2:34249533-34251218 GCF_000816755.2 Arachis ipaensis
GGACGATCGCGTGGAGTGCACGATCGCATGAGAGGGGGGAAAGAAGGTTGACGCGATCACATGGGTCGCGCGATCGCGTCGCTGGAATTCGTGCTAAACGCACGACTCCAGCGCCGTTTCAGCGCAACTCTCTGTCTCCTTTTGGGGTGATGTGCAATCCATGTGACGCGATCGCGTCGCTCACGCGGTCGCGTGGGATTGATATTGTACATGTGACGCGACCGCATGGGGCATGCGATCGCGTGGGCCAATTTATGCGAAACGCACAAGGGCCGCACGATTCCAGCCCAACTTTCTGTTCGTTGGATCCTTACGACGATATATATATCACGCGACTGTGTGGGTCACGCGGTCGCATGTGTGGTGTCTTTCGCGATATGACGCGATCGCATGGGGCATGCGGTCGCGCCATGCAACCACTTTTTTTTTTATGCATGAAAAGTGCAGAATGCAATGACTATCATGGATGCTTATGCATGATTCCAGGTTTAATAAATTAAAAAGAAAAAGGGAAAATGAAAGCAATTAACAAGAAATAAATTGAAAAAGAAGCGACCATACCATGGTGGGTTGTCTCCCACCTAGCACTTTTAGTTAAAGTCCTTAAGTTGGACATTGGAAGAGTATCCTATTATGGTGGCTTGTGTTTAAATTCGTCCAAAAATCTCCACCAGTGCTTGGAATGCCAATAGCCTCCGGGGTCCCAAACTAGGCATGTAAAGCTCCTGCGCAGCTTTAAACAGATATCCAGCCTCTCGGGATGACGAATGTCAGAACATAATCCATGATCCCAAGCTGTGTTTTTTGATCCACCTCCGTTTTGATTTGTAAGTTTCCATTCGGGCGGGTTAAAAAGTAGAATCTCACCGTGGTGACCAAACATCCTCCGTGATCCATGCAATTGAGCACGATACCAATCCGTGTACTTCGAGGTGAAGCGTGGAACTTTATTGAACCGGGTGCACCAGCTCTGAATACGAGCCATTTCCCTCTTACTCTTAAAGCCGCAGAGAGCTCTAAGTTGGCCATCTATTTCAAGCAAACCATATTCAAGTGAATAAGTAAAATTATAAGTTAAGGATTGTACCCACTTGAAGCTTGTATTGGGTGGTAACGGCCTTGGGATAGGTGTTTTTGGTGGTTCTGCAAGTTCTGTTTCCTTGTGCTCTTCTGTGAATTCTTTCACTTCCTTGCAAAGATCTTCAATTGTATCTGTATCCTGGTCAAAGTCAAGTCTTCCTCATCACTCGAGTCATAGATTGGAGGTTGAGAGAAATCTACCTCCGCATCATCTTCATATTCACTTGGGGAAGATTCTTCGATCTCAGAGAATTCACTTGCAGACGCAAGTTCATCACTAGGAGCACTAGACTTGTGACTATTATCATCAAGGAAATTTGCTTCTTGGATTATTCCGTCTGATTCTTCGTAACCGACTTGCCTTGAAGATTGTACGGTATCCTCCTTAGCATAAACGGTGGCATCTTGGACGGAGTTTTCTTCAATTCTGGATTCCCAAGGAAGTTCAGCATCGCCTAGATCTTCAACCAACTCTTCTTCTTGAACAATGATAGCTTCTTCCACTTGTTCTAGTACGAATTCATTCTCTGTCTTGTCCACTGGAGTCTCTAGTATTTCTTTCATGCTACGCTCTTCATCAGGCTGTACACATGGAGCTGTGGTTA
>NC_029790.2:34251445-34267222 GCF_000816755.2 Arachis ipaensis
TCCTTTAACAATATTAGAACCAAACTCAAAGCGAGAGGGGTGAGAGTTCATAGTAGCAAATAAAGATAAAAAGGGAAAACAACAATAATTAAACAAGCAAAAGAAAAATATTTACAATAACCAATAATAAGGCACACGTTAGCAGTTCCCCGGCAACGGCGCCATTTTTGACGTCGGGTTTTCTGCCAGTAAAGAAATTCATAGAAACGGTTGCGTTGTAGATATAGTTTCTAAACCGGCTGGATCCAGAGTTACTCTCAAAACAAGAAGAAATCCTAAATCCTAAAAGAGAGAGAGAGAAGATCTCCCTCTCAACTAAATCTAAATCATTGAAAGATGAAAATATTCGAGCTCTCCTTGAATGGAAGCATTCTCACATTTTATAACCTCTGGTCTATGCTGTCTGTACTTGGATATGGGCCAAAAAGGGCTTCAGAATTCGCTGGGGGCGTATTCTGTAATTTCTGATGCGTGGCCTCTGTCATGCGTCCGCGTGGGTCACGCGGTCGCGTCATTTGGAGCTTTTTCTTTCCACGTGGTCGCGTCAGTCATGCGACCGCGTCATGTGCGCTCTACTCAAGGCGCGCGGTCGCGTCAGTCATGCGGCCGCGTCGCTGCTGTTTCGTGCTTGGCACGCGATCGCGTCATCCATGCGATCGCGTGAACACCAGTTTCTTTAAAGCTCCGTTTTGCTTCCTCCTTCCATTCTAGCATGTTTCCTTTTTCATCCTTTAAGTCGTTCAGCCTTAGAAAATCTGAAACTACTCAACACACTAATCACGGCATCGAATGGAAATAAAGGTAATTAAAATAATTAATTTTTAAAGCTTAGGAAACATGTTTTTCATTATATGACATAATAAGGAAGGGAAGGTAAAACTATGCAATTAATGTGAATAAGTAGGTGAAGAGTTGAATAAATCACTCTAATTAAGCACAAAAGAACTCATGAAATATGGGTTTATCACTGCTTCTTCCAAGGACCTTGTTTTACTTGATTTTTTTATCTGTGTCTTTTTACTCGTACTGCGCACGACTGTTGTTGTTCTGCTGTTGATTTTCATTTTTTTTTAAAATAACAACACAGATAATAATATCACATGGTTCATGAATGCTTGGATTAAAGCAAACAGTATGAAATTTGTTGGAGTTTGGTCATTCATATTTTAGATTTCTTTTGTTTATCTATATCTGGTTCATGTGATTGACTTTTAATTTTATGCATTAGGGATGTTCAATTTTGTAAGAAACCATCAATGCAAATAGAGAAGGCTATTTGTGGTGGCTTAACTAGAAATGAATTAAATTGGGTGTAAATACCACAGTTGCATATTTTTTTATGGCAACATATTTATGACTTTATTATTCTGGATCATGGATGTTGTAAAGACTCGTGTTAAAATATTAAAAATAATACATATTTGTATAGAAATAATATTTTTTATGCGTGTGATTTTTTTTTAAATCATGCGAGCGGACAATTATACTAGATGAATGTTAAAAATTTAGGGTAGTGAAATGATCTAAAGCATTTATGAAGCAATTTTTAGTAGTAATAATTTCTAATGCCTATTAAGCAATTTTTATTATGAATTGTATTGGTTTCTTTCGTCATCGGAAGTCCAATTTTTACTGCTTCCTTTCTAAGGACCGTGTTACGCCCAATTTTTTGTTCTTTGCCTATTTACTCGTATTGCGCACGACTTTTGTTGTTTTGCTGTTGATTTCTATTTTTTTGAAATTACAACGCACTTACTAATATCACATGGTGCACGGATGCTTGGATTAAAGCGAATAGTATGAAATTTGTTGCAGTTTGGTGATTGATTTTTTTTAAATTATTTTGTTTATCTATATCTGGTTCATATGATTGACTTTGAAACTCTATACACTATGGATGTTCAATTTTGTAAGAAACCATCAAACCAAAAGGTGAAGGCTTTTTCTGGTGGCTTACCTAGATATGTATTAATATGGGAGCCAATACTACAGTAGCTTAATTGTTGATGGCAACATATTTATTTGTTACTCCTTTTAGAAACATGTTGTTGTGTGTGTCTAGATCTTCGGATTGATAGTTGGGTTTGCAATTATAGTCAAATGATAATGTGTCGTTCGTGTCAAGACTTATGATTGAATATTTTCTGACAGGCAAGAACCTGCTATGTGTTTCAGTTGCTGAATAGCATTAAGATGGGGAAAAAGGTAATCAGTGTTTTGTTATTACTAAGTATTGATTCCTTTTTTTTATAACTTGTATTCTGTTTCTTAATAGAAATTAGTGGAGACGCAATGTTCTCCATGCTACATCAACGGGATGATTACCCACCTGCAAGAAATTAATGCCGATGCGAAGCTAGCTGAGATTGACGCAATTGGGTTTGGATTTGTGAAGAAGATTTCTCACTGGGCAGTGAAGCAGAAGATAATAATTCACCTGGCCAGGAAATATGATGTGGAGATAGACACACTTATAGTGGATGTCGGGAACATCCGAGTTAATGCTGAGTTAATAGGGAGGGCGTTAGGGATACGCTCCAGTGGTAAGCTCCTTATTTTTACTTGTGATTTTGTTGTCATATATGGTTCGGTGGGTTTGCTCTTAGCTATCATTAAATTTATTCTATATACTTGTTTGACTCTAAAATGTAGGTGTTGACATTCCGAAAATAGAAAAAAAGAATCCGGCTCACCTGGAAATCAAAGAGCAATTTAAGAAGAAAACAACCACTCAACTGCGCGACTTTGTTTATACCTGCCCTATGGACACAGAAGCATATATGATGAATTTTAGAAGGTACTATATTAGTGGTCTTAAAGATGTTCCTCTGTCCAACCAGTCAACAAACCATATCTCTGTGGCACATACCTCCGATTCTAGATGTCTCAGATCCCAGCAAATTTAACTGGGCACAGAAGACATTCAAGTGGTTGTGGAAAGAGATAGAAACACACCAAAATAAGAAGCTTGAAACTTGTGGTGACTGCATGTTTGCCCTGATGGTAAGTTTAATTGTTCAACTACTTATTTATCCTACTTGCGGTTATGTTGAACTAATTAACAGTTCAACCTTTCCATCCAGCTCTTGTACTTTCAGCAGCTGAGGCATGGTCCACTAAAGCGCCGTCGCAAACCAGAGCCATGGGTGACTGCATGGACTGCATCAGAACTTGAAAAAAGGCAACCAATGTCCTTGATAAGGTACTAAGATGGATGATATATTCTCTGTTATATTATAATCCAATTAAAACAGTTAGAATTTTCTAGCGTGGGATTTCGGATGATTATTTTGTAACCTCAGTTGACCTTTTCATATTAGGGTCCCATCAAAAATAGGGCAAAAGTTCGTGTGATTGATGAGGTACTAGGATGGATGATATATTCTCTGTTATAATATAATCCAACTGAGACATTCATAATTTTCTACCTCGGGATTTCGGATGAGTGTTTCGTAAGCTCAGTTGACCCTTTGATGTTAGGTCCCATCGGAAAGAGGGAAAAATTTCGAGAGGAGCCAAAGTTTCAAACCAGGAAGAAGGGGGGAGAATACGCAACTAAAAAAAGAGCGGAAAGAGAGAATGCAGGAGTAGAGTGGCTCAAAAGGTAATGTGTCTGTTGAAATGTAAAGTACGTGCAACATTAAAGTCATAGGCGGTTAGATGATATGATAATTTTAAGTGTTTATTTCTAATTGCACAACTGGAGGCATGCTCCTGTAGCGTTTGGATGTTTTATGGGTTTCACATCAGTGTACTTGTATGGTGAACTCAATAAAGTTGTTATATGAATTTCTCACTGAATGTACACAGGAATGCAAGGAGGCATCTGTTACAAATGGGGACCCTAAAAAACCAACTAAAACGCCATCAAGGCCATCTGAATCAAAACTTCCTGGAAGCCATACAGCGGCACAAGGGGTGAGTTCATCTTCTTGTAGATATAGGTTGGCTTCATGAATTAATTACTCTGATCTCATGTTAATGTTTTTGGGGTTGGATGCCGAATATGGTTTTGTGATGTGTTAGATGTATTCGATGTTCAACTCTAAATGTATTTGGCATGGATATTGACATAGTGATATGTAGGTTCTTATAGGAAACAACATAGCCTTTTTACGAATTGAATTTGTATGCGAGTTTATAACATAGTTGTTTGTATCTAAAAACCTGATAACTCGGTGGATATTCCATACCCAGGAAAGCAAGATAGGAACGAGAAGAAAGCTGCCTGTCGTCAGACCAAAATCTAGTAAAGGTAGCAGTACAGCACGTGTTGCCCAGAGGCGCAAGGAGAGACTTGCAGTTGTTTCTGACTCCGACGACGACGACCACATGCCAATTGCTCGAAGAAAGTGCCGTCTATTTCATGACAGCTCGAACCTGCCTGGCGAGCAGCTACATCAGGATGCCAAACCGTCAGATGCGCAATAAGTGGATCCAGTTACACCTTCCACAGCACTTGTGCAATTTGCTAAATATGATTTTGATAGGTAAGCTCTATGAGTTAACATCTGTTGTATATATGAATTGGCGGTATCTTGATTTTCGTGTGATTTCAATCTGAGTGCTAACTGTGTTGTCTCACTTTGTTGCTTTTGATGCAGAGAGTTTTACTTGAACTTCGTGTAGTGTCCAAAAGTGGAGGAGATATTGTTAAAAGTTGAACAGAAGAGTTACACCAAGCCATTAGATATGGAACCGCTGAATACCGTGATGTCGAATAAGTCACGCTGCCAGACCCGGAGTCCCGGAAGGCCTAGCTTTTCGCTTGGCTTGATGCAGCTTGAGAAGCCACCGACCACACCCCCTATCACAGTAGTACATCCAAGTCTTAAGGATGTCAAGTTAGGAGAGGATAAGGAGGACATGGTCCGAGGTTAGATTCTGAACTCTTCCCTCAACGAAGAGGAGCTGTTGGCAACCTATGAAGGTAGGCCATATCTTTGGCTGTTGCGGAAGGATCTATGTACGTTGAAAGCACGAGGTTGGGTCAACAGCAACGTAAGTGCTTAATCTCCATGTTTTAGTTTCACTCATTGCGTTCTTCGTACACTTTATATCGTGCTTTTTAATTTTACACCGCAGATCATTCAATGGATGTGTTACACATTCAATGATGCACAGTCCGTGAGATTCAGTCGTGATTTCTACTGTGTTTGTCTGGGAATATTGGTATGAGTAATGTACTTTTTTCGCAACTTATTGTCGACACTTTATAGCTGACTAATCCTCTGACAACAGGAAACAGTCATGCAATAGCATAACCTCGATTTGTTCCATAATGGGCCAATTCTGGTGTATGAGGGCTTGGGTCCAAATTTTGGAGAGGATACCAGATTCTTTAACAAAGTGGATGTAGCAAAAATAAAATGGGTGAGTCATAGGTGTATTTTACGTATTGCATGATACAACATATTTAGACGAGAACGTATTTGTCCCTGTCAATTATTCTGCATACTTTGATAGGTGTTTGTTGAATATGTAGGACAACTCCTCATGTGTTTTCATGATGGACTTGTTGAATAGTATTCATCATAATTGGAACGGAAGTTGTATTGGTGCTCGTGAATGGCGATGATTGTTACACTTATGTAGGATTTGATCTGCTTGTCCTGCATGGTACACCATGCGGGTAATATTTGACTCTGTTGTTAAACGTGAATTATTGTCACAGTGGTTTATTCTGATGTATTCAAGAGGACATTGGTGGCTGTATGCATTTGACGTGGCAAGAAAAATGATTGTGGTAATCGATAGTCTTCATGATGAGGCACATGACGATGCATGGAAGAAACTAGATTCATATGCGGTAAGATAAAACACCGCCTTAAGCATTATTTACGAATACATGAACCACATTAAACATATGCTGAAGAGATATTGATGAGTGATTTACAGGGACGGCTAATTGAAGACATGGCTAAAGTGGTCATTCCGACATATGAACGAAGTACGAATGGCCCAATGTGTGCATATGCCAAAGTCCCCGTGCAACCAAACGGGTAAGTAGAACCAAGCAACAAACTCAATAAATGAATCCATTGGCAGTGGCTTTAGCATTGATATTTTATTGATGGCATCGTTTTTACTTGATTATGTAGTTGGAATTGTGGCATCTATGCCATTAAATTCATGGAGACATAGAATGAAGATTGTAACATAGATGAATGGAATGATGTAAGTTAACCGGTCGGTCTTTGTTTAATTTATTTTTTAATCATTTCATGTTAATTTGACACATTAAACAACATGTTGATATTTTAAACACTACATAGGAAATGCTTCTGTCAATGAGATGTGAGCTGATGTTGAATATTGTCATGGGAGCACACAATGAATCAATTGAGCCGGTGCGATCTTTGTTGGAGAAAAATAACGGATGTGTACGCCGCAACAGTCAAAGAAATAAGAGAAAGGTGGTTAAATCACCCTTCACAGCACCAAGCACAAGGACATTGATGAAAAGAGTGGGAGAATTTGCTGTGAGGAAGAACCAGAAAAGGAGAAAGCAATAGTTGTACTTAGTTTTCAAACCCTACATTCAATTTTTGACGGCTTCTTTTTGTGTCTATGGTTTGGAGTTTTGTTACAACAGACTTCCTAAATTTTCTTGGCAAATTCCATTTCTATGGTTTATTTCTTTTGCAAATCATATGATTTTCTTGCATGTAGTTAAGGATGCCTAAAGGCTAATAGTAAAGAACAACACGGGTAATAAGAGTATGCATCCACAAACATGTTGAATCACAACAAATAACGGAAATAACCATCTGCTCCCTTATTAAATTGAACATCCACCTTGTACTACTTGGAGTTAATAACACACAATTCCCTATTCTGTTAGAAATAACCATTCGGTGCTAATAGAAATAACCATCCACTAACCTACTGAAGCGAACATCCGCATTAAAATTCTTGTAACTAATAACACACAATTCCTAATCCTTTTAAAAATAACCATATGGGCACCAATAGAAATAACCATCCACTAACCTACTGAAGCGAACATTCGCATTATAATTCTTGTAACTAACACAGTTCTTAATCCTCTTAAAAATAACCATCTGGGCACCAATAGAAATAACCATCCACTAACCTACTGAAGCGAACATCCGCATTATAATTCTTGTAACTTAACACAATTCCTAATCTCTTAAAAATAACCATCTGGACACCAAAAGAAATAACCATCCAATAACCTACTGAAGCGAACATCCATATTTTACTACATGTAAATAATCACAGACACCATGCTTACCCTATAAGAAGTAACCATCCAAACACCATAAAAATAACTATCCATGACCATATTAAATCGAACATCCAGGCCATGCCACTCGTAATTGATCACACACAAAATCCCAATTATATTACAAGTAACCATCCAGATTATACGGCATGTATTCTTCAAGACATTATTCTACAACCAGTCAAACCACATCAACAAAAATATAAACACGCCGGCCACATGAGTAGCAAGAAGCTAAGGCCACGGAATACCAGTTTCATAATTTTTTGACCATAGACAACCCAAACAAAAAAATAACCATGAAACATACATATTGGGTTGTAACACCTAACAAAAGCGACCTCTAATATAACATAATGGATTCGGTATCCTAAAGACTCTAGGAATTATCGAAAGAGTTTAACAGGGAAATGAATCCACCAACTCCTTGCTTAGCAATCTACTGAGTGGAAGCATCCAAATCTTGATTTCCAGTAGATTCTACACGATTATCCTGAAAGAAACAAACTCAAACAAAAACTAGTAACTATCGACATAATAAAAACCGTAGTAAAGGTGAAGTTTAAATTTAATTCCTATACATACCTTGCCTAAACTCTTCTGCTTTCTCTGCATGGATTTTCTGATCAATTTATCCAACTCATATCCGAGCCTTTTACCTTTTGGACGACCCTTTGTGGTTACCTTTGATGGGGCCTGAATGTCCTCTATGCTCAACACGATTGACGTGTCTGTGGTGATGCTATTGTGTGCAATAGCGACGGTCTTATTCAGCATCCTGGCACGGTAATCTACTAGCTTGGCCCTTGCATCATCCAGAGTAGCATGCAACATGTCTGCTTCATCGTCACAATCCACGAATTCCAGCGCAACGTTATAGAAATGTGCACACAACCCTTTGAATATGTTGTGGCTTTCATCTGAACATCTAACGTCGTGGCTACTCTTAATGTAGGTGTGCTTGTGCTTTATGTTCTTGCAACAATGAGGTAGAACATAGTACGAAAGCACCTCATTCACTTTGTAAGATGAAAGTACTATAAGACAGTGGCAACATAATACACCTGGACGTCGTACGTAACATACCGGGTCGTCTCATAGACTAGTATTTCCTCTTCCATCTTTACCAAAGCCGAGTCGCCCTGTTCATACACGACACAAATAGTGCAATCAGCCTTCTTGCCAAACTCTGTTTGGACATCCCAAAACATCTCGTTGGTGTACTCTTGTTGAAATCGTCTCTCGATGGCTGATCTAGTTACACATGGGATTAGACCTCTCGAGTCTGCAGCATCATCCTCCAGTTGCTTCTGCTCCTTTGTTCCTAGCACATTGTCGAACTTGTGGACGAACTGGACTAAACTAGTCTTGCAATTTAAGAATCCACCAAAGAATGAATGCATACACTCACTCCTCTGCGTACTCCTCATGAAAGCCCAGAATTGACCCTTGAAAAAGATCGGCACCCACATGTGTCAGTTCTCAAACAAATCTAAAAAGCAAACAAACCCACCAAAAATAAAACCATGCGTAAGAACATATTTTCAGAACATAATACAAGAACACAACAACATCTAAGCACTTACGACACATGATTTTACTAAAAAGACACAAACCTGACAGCCATCTGTTGTGATGTAAGTTGAACTCATCAATGAACTCAGCCCAATGATCCTCGAAATCCTCAACTGACCGAGAGTTCTATATAATGTGATTCAACTCAGCATTCAACTCTCTGAACCTAGCATAATCTCCAAGCTTATTCTGTATCTTTTTTGTTATATGCCATATGCACCAACGGTGTCGTGTATTAGGGAGGACCTTCTTAATTGCACCAAATATAGACTTGCATTGGTCTGTGATGATGCCCTTCGGTGCAGTTCCCATGCACTTCAGCCATTGTGTGAACACCCACTCAAAACTCGGGATCTCCTCGCTGCCTAGCAGAGCACAACCTAGCAAAGTAGACTTACCATGGTGGTTCACACCAATGAAAGCAGTGAACTGCAATCCATGCATAAAGGAAGAACAACCATATTTAGGAACATTCAACTAATAAAAATTAATAAAATAATTAAATAACGTGAATGTAAATACATTTTACCGGTTCGTGTTGTATGTGGTATCAAATGAGACCACGTCTCCTTAGTATTCGTAAGACGCCCTACACCTTGCATCCACCCAAACTGCACTCGTAAACTTATAATCGTCATCCACATTCACTACGTAAAAGAAGTTCGGATTTAACTCCTTCATTCGCATGAAGTAATTCAGCATCTCCTTGACATCTGCGTTGACATTTGTGGATCAGAGTCTTGATGAAATGTAATTCCTGACGTCCTTCTCTGAGAAGCCCAAGTTCAAAGGCCCACCAACTTCATTGGCTAATGCTAGAAAGGTCTTGTTAGGTCGAATGCCCGCCTCGTCATTAACCTCAATGATGCACTTCGCATGCATTGTCAACTCCCTGTTCTCGTGGTAGTGCACCGCCTTCTTAGTTGAACACGGGTGCGAGTGATTTAGTTCAACCTTCAACAAGACCCAATCTTACTTTTTCCTGTCAAACTTTGCATATATTCTTGCTCTGCACCCACAGCTGCAATCGTGTTCTTCCGTGTGGGTGCTTTGACACGAGACCCGCAGAAACCCTTCCGATTGCAATGGATAGATTGGTTGATCGGTTGCTTTGTCATCCTGTCAAAATTAGTGGCCCATATCTTACTTATGAAGCCAACTTTCTTTGCGTAGCTCACATAAAAATCCTGGGCCTGCTTCAAATGCTCAAACCGCATCCCAACTATTGGTATTTCATCTTCAGCAAGGCAACTATGATCTGGTAACTGCGAATCAGTTCAAAATAGACATCATTTGATGAACACGACGATTAATGGTCAATTCAAACATGCGATTAACGAAAAAATAACAACAAACTAGAGTTCAAACCTCATCAACAAGATCCGTGTCATCACATCCAAATTCAGTAATTTTCGTACATTCTATGGCCTACAATCAAACATACACAAAGTAAATAGATACTATAGTAAAATATCGACTAAATAGATTTTATTAATACTCTTTCTAAAAATATGATTCTAAAATGTATTAATATACATGAATTAAACGAAATCAGAACCATGAGACTATACTCATACAAAGTGGCACCTACCTAGTTAGTTTTATATTAATTATTTATATAGAGAACGCATAAGTCTACTACATATAAAATATAACTACACAAACTAAAAGAGAGTCTTCTACTATGCTGTGAAAAGTCTCGTTATTAGCTCCTATAATTTTCTTACATATTTATCCACGTTTGTTAATGCATGCATGGAATGGGAGCATACAGATGGGGATTCTTCACATTCTAGTCGCAACCATGGGCAAAATTTTTTCATTTAACACTAAACATATATTGAAAATATATCAGGGTAACCTATTAAAAAGGTAATGTAACAATTTATCATCTCCAGTAAATAATTTTTCATCTTCATCTTCTTTAGAACTTGAACAATGGTTCATTATAACAAGTTATAAAAACCTAACAAGAAACCAAGCTGTAGCTAGTAAGTAGTAACAACTAACCAGTACATTGTATTATGACATCCCACAATTCTAAAAATGTAATTCTTTTTAAATAGAAAAAATTGAAACTAATTTTTTTACGGGATCATCCACTTATATATTACACCATCCAAATTTTACCTTTTGTAACAAAATATCATCATGAGTTAAGAATGTTGATCTTTTAAAAACCATCTAATTTATATAAAAATAAACATACATCTGAAAGAAACAACATACATTGGTTACCCTGTCTGATTGTTCACTTTTCCCGTCGAACGACTTGAGCAGGTTGTCGATCGAATGCGTGGTAATGTCGTCGGTGAAAGAATCTGGCGCGAGACAACTCGATTCAACGGAATTGTCCTCCATTAAAATGGCTGTAAGAGGTCACGTACGTATGAAATGGGAGGCGCAACTCTCCCGTGTATTACACCGGATCAGTCGGTGACGACGAGGCTGCAATGGTGGAGGCCGTGGGCTGCAGGGGCTGCACAATGCGTGATCCCAGTCACCTACGGCGGGCTGCACAGGGCGCGGGTTGTGGAGTGTGGGAAAAAAAAAATTTCTCCGCTTGGGGGGACATGGCCGGACGTTGGCACAGAGGGAGGAAGCGTCGGTCGTGGGTGGGTGGAAAAGGCTGGCTTCGTTATTGAGAAGGTCCACCGAGAGAGGAAAGAGATATGGTGTGAGAGGATAGGAAACATAACTGTTCCGTATTTAAAAGTCTGATTTTTAAATTTTGAAAAATAGTTATTATTATAAGTAAATTAATTAAATCATTAATTAAACTAATCATTAATTTACTTTTATAACTCCATTATTCATATTGTTCACTAGTATTATTGTTCTTTTCCTTATATATTAGTAAAGTATTGGAGTTAGATCTGACCCATTCAAAGCCCTAGTAATTTGCGTTTATAAATGAGACACACTTTGATACTGACTTACTGAGCAAGCAACCTCTTGTTGTAGATAATGCAATGCAGAGTAGAATACTAACGAGATAAACTTGTATATAATAGAAGGATATATAAGTTATATCTTAGAATAAAAAAATATCCAAATCTGATACTTTTGTTTTCTTATCCACTATCTTTAGGATTAAGAATGACAATGAGTATCCGTGAGACTCGTAAAATCTGATACAGTGATACTTTTGTTCTCTTATCCCCTATCTTTAGGAAAAAGAAGCTGTAAATTTAAAATAGTATCATGATAAATAAGAAAGAATATTCGGTAATACTTAGATTTCTATAGATCATGTGAAGGCACGATACAATGAGCAAATAAACTGCATTATGAAGGCACTTTATTCTTCAAGCTATCTCTACTCTATGCACACAATTGATACAGTAGTACCCTGTAATGATATACATTTTCAACTATGTACATTCTTATGTATGTGCTGAAAAGAATATAATTACCACACTGCATTATTCTTGCTTATTTACATATAAACCACTTCACTTACCATCCATTCCCATGCAGAACAAGCAAGCATGCCCTGTACAACTCACTTCTTGATGAGGCACCAACACCAAGTGAGAAAAGAGCATATCATGAAAAGAGAAAATGGTAATAATGGGTACCACATGATTTTTAATAGCGTGGTGTGTGATGTCGTCTAAGTAAAAAGTGAGTTCAGATCAAGATAGCTTATTATTGTAGTCAAATAATAAAACTCATGGATCATGAATATCCCATGAAGGCTAAGCTGTTAAGCTCTTGAGGTTGTATGATTGAATTCCACTGATCAAAGAAGCCAAAATTGTAGCCTTTGTTTGTATCCATCACAAGACTTGGCTTATCATCACTATTATCAACATCATCACCAAGTTCTAGGCTTATTTTCTTATTTGGGGGAGCATATTCCAAATGGTTTTCTTCTTCTTCAATGAATTTTCTCTTCAAAGGATTATTATACAAGCCCTCCATTGCAGATGCTAAGAACTGTGCTCCTATTACATTCAAGTTGTTGTCTTCATGCACTGAACCATATTCTTTCATATCATAATTTCTAACAAAGCCTGTGCTTGAGGACACACCAATGGAATTAGGCAAAGTACTCCTAGAAGCCAGAATATAAGGTAACATTGGAAATTCGTTGTGCACAATGGAGGCTTTTACTAGTTCAGGATTGAAGTTCTCATCATTCATTTGTTGAATCTTTTTTGTTGGTTCATAAAGTAGTTCACTTGGATCTTCTAAAGTGCTTCTTGGGCTGCCTGTTTTCTGTCTCACCCGGCATAGCACCCACTCATCAAGCTGTAGCAAAAAGAAAAACAATTAAACAAAAACTTCATGATATTATTCTGGCTTTAAACATATTCCATCAAATGTTTTGGAGTAAGGATATAGTGTACTAAAAATACAAAAATAAATAGTAGGTACATATTATAAATTAGCCAATAAATTAGTCGTTATGTATTGGTAGATGAAAAATCTGACTATAAAATTTCTAAAATTTAATTTTGCATTCAAAAACCTCTTTTCATAAGAAACGACCCAGTACCATTCCTCTCCTTCCCCGATGCGACATTGTTTCTCCTCTCCTCTGTCATGATTCGCCTCCTCCATATCGCGTCGCGGTACCATTCCGGGATCCTCTCACGCCGCACCGGTTATGGCCGTTACGTGTATCGGCATCCAAACTCTTCTTGCAGAGTCGCGATTTGTGCACTCTCTGACGTCTAACACGTGGCGTCGCCGAGCTGGACCACCCTCACTCACATCGTCTCGTGTTGCCATGGTGCTGCCCGCAGGAGTTCGGCTACTGCAACGACGACGTAGAACGCAACGGCATGACCACCCCTTCCATCTCCTTGTGCAAGACCGCTACAGTCTCTCCCTCCATCTCCTCGTGCAAGATGATTCTTCATGTTCTTCTTATTATTAGTTTTGTTTTGGAAGTTTTTCCCCTTAATTTCGAAAGTTTTTTTTTTATGTTTTTTTTTTTTTGGATTTTGGATAGTTTTTTTTTTTATTATTTAATATTTTTTTGCTTAGTTTTCAGATATTCTTTTTCTATTTTTTTTTTAAATTTGTTTTGTTAGATTTTAGAAATTTTTAAATAAGTTTAGATATTTCGATTTTGTTAGATTTTGGATTTTTTTTATTAAGTTTGAATTTATTTTTATTTTGAAATTTTTAAAATAATTATGGTATATTTATAATGAATTTTGAAATTTTTTTTAAATGAATTTTGGAAGTTTTAAAAATAATTTTACAATGAATTTAGATGTTGGTTATTATTTGATTTTATATTTTTTTTTAGATTTTAGTTTTTTTTGTTTTCATTATGTTTTGGATGTGATAATTTGAATTGACATTCTCTTCAAAAAAAATTCAAAAAAAAATTGCTAGTATATATTCTGATATATATATTTTATGAAGATGACTAGATTTTTTTGTATACACATAATATCGCTGTTAAAAATAGGGTAAAGTATATTTTTTGTCCCTAAAGTTTGACAAAAGTTTTAAAAATACTTAAGTTTTATTTTGTTTCAATTTTGTTCTAGAAGTTTTCGATTTGCATCAAATATACCCCTAACAATTAACTTTTCAAAAAATTTAAAACCAATTGAACAACAATTTCATAAGAACAACTCTCAACAAAAGCAAATCAAGCATAACTTTCATGCATTATTGTTAGATTTATCTTAAATTTGTTGAAAATTTAGCCGTTGAGGGAATATTTAATGCAAATTACTTTTGAGACAAAATTAAAATAAAATAAAACTTAATGATATTTTTAAATTTTTGCCAAATTTTAACGACAAAAAATATACTTTATCCTTAAAAATATTATGCTTCTGCATTCTTAGAAAGTATCTCTTATGTTTTAGTTTTATTAATAATTTAGTTTATTCGAACAAAATTTGAGTCCAAATACTTAAATTATTAACAAATCTAAAATGTGAGAAACAAAATAGCTGTTCCAAAAAAGAGTTAGTACTACATAAGTAAAATGTGAGAATGTTTATTATTAACAATGTTTTATGAAAAAGAGATAGAAATTCGGAATTCATGGATGCAGTTGACCTACTCTCATGGAGCCTCTTTTGTGAGAATTTGAGAGGAGTGAATCATGCAACCTATACTCATGCATGATCCAATCAGTTTTGGATCCCTTTGGGGGACGTCCCTTGTAGAAGACAAGGGCTTTCTTCACTCCAATGCTCTTCATACCACATGACGTGATAATTGGTTTGTCAGTTCCAGTGGCCTTCCAGTAACCTGCACCAGCTGCTCTGTTTGGTCTCACTCCATTTGGGTACTTCCCTTCACGCAAAGTTACAGTAAAAAAAGAGGTTTTTGCTTGGCGGAGTGTGTTAGAAATATAACATTCATGTATCTCCTCGTATGAATTTAAGTTTTTGGGAGAGGTGGCTTAGCTTATGACAGTGATTTGGTTAATTTTTAAGAAAAGCAGTAGAATTGTAATTATTTTATTATGTTGATTTAAATAAATCAAAATTTTTATTAATACAAATTAGAGTGTGATTGTTATTAAGAGGAGTTATCTTTCATTTATAAGTCAAAATGTGCATGAAATGAACATACAATTAAGACTAAATGTTTTGTACGGGAAAGAGAAGTAAAAGATGGAAACAGAAACCAGATATATAGTTGTACACATACTTGGAAGCTCCCATGGATTGAACTTGTAGAGGTCTATCTCTGCTATGAATGAGGCAGGAAGTGGTGAAGAAGTGACTTTGTTTCTTAGATAGTGAACAATTAACTCTTCATCAGAAGGGTGGAATCTAAATCCAGGAGGGAGATGGATTTCCAAACTAGTATCCTTGTCCATGAAGAAGATGGAAACTACTATAACGCTTTCGAGGAAAACTAGGAAACTGTATCAATCAGTTGCCGGTATTATCGATTAAGGTGGTGGTAAGATTGAAAACACTGTGCATGTGTTATATATATACACATACAAACATAAGTGGTGC
>NC_029790.2:34267359-34279797 GCF_000816755.2 Arachis ipaensis
TATGACCCACATTCTTCCAAGGCTGTTTGATATAATTTAATTAGCACGCTTACTTTGCAATTTAGCTAAAAGATTTGAGTCTAGCTAATGGTCTCCAATGTGAAGCTGATTTAACAGGACATAGCATGATTTTAAAACTCTAACGACAAAGGTTGTCAATTTTATTTTATGTATTAAATCATCTAATATTTATATGCAAATTACTTATGTAATATGACTAAATTTGATCAAATTAGTTCCTTAAATGTCTGTTGAATCAAATTAAGTCATCATTTTGTTTTATGTTTGTGTGTCCTCCGACCTATGCTAACCTCACCGTTAAGTTTTAGTAAAACGTAGTAAAATAATATCATTTTTGTGGTGGATATCGATATCTTTTATAGTGTATGTGTAAATAGGTTAACTAATAAAATAATTTATATCAGATAATTTGAAAATACCTATTTGATTCATCCATGAGCAAACTTTGAATATCTAGTAATTAAGAAAATATAATTGTAATTTCATAATTGAAGTCATGTTAGTTGTTATGATTACTCTGGATATTGATTCCAAAAATCATACAGTAGCCCATCAGAGGAGTGGATAGAGTTTACCATGTCAAATATCAAGATAGAATGGCTAAATAAAGAAGGCATTAACTTATGATAAATACTAAGTCAGTTCCTAAATTTAAGAACATATGATGATGAAATTTGGTGGGTCAGTTTTTGATAAGATGAGATCATTATAATATTTAGACATTATATAAAAAAATTAAGAATAGGTGATATAAAAGTTTTTGAAATACGGTTAAATATGTTTAAGTATACAAGTATATATTTGGATATAAGAAAACAGTTCTGTATGCTCTGTGGAGCAATATGTGAGAAATGGTTGCAACACAGGTTATTAATGGTATGGCATGGTTCAAAATGTTTTAAACTCTCAATTATCAATTATTTGGCTGCTAATTAATTTGTAACATAGAGTGAATGCATTATATATGCATGTACAACTCTAGTCAATTGGCAATTTAACATTTTGATAAGCCTACAGCCATGCCGGTGTATATTATAATAATTTAAAGGTATACTTAGAATTTGTTAAAGTCTTTAAAGATAAGAAAGATGAAACAAAATTTACAACAAAAAAAATTAGAGAATATAATAGCATAACTTTTTAAGATGTGTGTTACACGCAGTTATTTTTAAATTTAATTTGTCTTATTATTATTGCCGAATTTTTTGTTGGATACAATACATAATACTTGATTTATGTACTCACACATTCAAGTTTTACACTAATAATATTTTACATAATGATATTTTCCATTTTTTTTTCACACAGAAAGCATTGAAATGGAGAAATGGAGAAAATAGAAATGATGAAATAAGAGAAAAGATTGTTGTATGGATTGATCTATTTTGTTTTGCCATTCTGTTGTGTCCTGTTTATAGGCATTGAGTATATGCATCAGCTTATTCATGCTATAAAATTTTGGGTTTGTAGTTAAGATTTTTTATTGTGATAAAAAGAAAAATTATAATTACAATTTTTAAAAAAAGGGTGACTATAAAGTACTTATGATCGCCGTTATTAAAAAAATAATGATCTAAAAAGGTCTATGATTACAGTTTTAGAAGATGACCTAAAAAGAATTATAGTCACAGTTTTTTGGAGTGATCAAAAAAATTTATTGTCACAATATTTTTAAAAGGGTAAACTATTATTTTGGTCCCCTACATTTGGGGTGAATTCTATTTTAGTCCCCAACGTTTAAACTATTCTATTTAAATCCTAAAAAGATTTAATTTGCATCAATCAAGTCCTTCCGTTAAGTGGGTGTCAAATTATTGACGCCGTGTCCGACGTGGCAAGGAAGAGGTGATAGTGGTTAGTAAACGTGTAAGGCTTCCCGCCTTTGGACATAACGCATGCTGCTTACCCTGACTCTTCTTCTTCTTCTTCTTCTTCTTCTTCTTGTGAAGCACGAAACGCAGAGGAAATGCCAGAAACCCTACCGCTAGTCACTGAAAGCTTGCGATTCGCAGCCAGAGAAGTGACATTGTCGTTCAGTAACGTTAAAGGTCCACAGCAGCAGTGAGTTTGAAACCCTTGCTTTCCGGAAGAAGATCGTGTTAGGTATTCCATTATCAAATCTTCTGAACCCATTTGGTTTTCATCTTAATGCGTGTTTATATGTAATGATGTATGTTGATGTGTGATTGTTTTGTTTTATAGTTTCATATTCGTTTCTTGTTCTGTTTTGGAAGTTTTTATTTTGCCCTAGTGATTTTATTTATGCATTTCTGTTGTTGTTGGTCAATGTGAGAATTTTATGAAGTGTATTGTGTTTGTGTAACAGTTTGGTCGAGAAATGAGCTATTTTAGTGTCAAGATACACCATGGGAGGAAGTTTAGGTTTGATGGTGAACCTTTACACTATGTGGGGGATGAGACTTCGATAGTGGACTACTGTGATGAAGATAGGTGGAGTAGGTTCGAGGCTATGGAGATAGTGCTCGAACAGGGATATGTGGTAGAGAATATCGCTACAATGTGGTATAAATCTCTGAACGATGAAACAGATGTAGAGTTGAGGATGCTTCACACAGACAAGGATGCCATGGACATGGCTAGAATTGGAATGAGGGACAACATGGTGGAGCTTTTTGTTGTTCACAAAGATGCTACTACAACTAGAAAAGGCTGCACTATTGAGAAAGTTGAAGAGATAGATGGTGATGAGGCTGCTGCACCCACTGCAGACACTATTGGGCCTGGTCCAATTGTGTTGCACAAGGCCCAATTTCTTGCTCAGGCCAAGGTGGGTAAGAAGCCCAAGGTGGTGACAAAAGCCCAGAATGATGTGCTGGAGGATGGTGATGAAGAGAGGTCAGAGGGGTCAGATTTTTTAGGTGATGAAGAATCTGAGGATGATGACTACCAGCTAGGAATTGATGATGAGGGGGACAGTGATGAACAATGGAGTGAAAATAGCTCTGGAGATACTGATCTGCAGGTTGCATTTGATGACAGCGATGATGATTGGAATGGTGATGGGGGTTTGTATGATGTTGAAGTCACAACTACAAAAGATTCCCAAAGGCCGAAACAGAGTGTTCCAACTGAGAGAGAACAATGAGAGCACAGTGGCAGTGTTAATAAGGGTAAGGAGCAAGTGGTGGCTGCTGGATTAAGGGATGAGGATGATGGGTATGAGAGTGAGGGGTTGTGGGATGTCCCTATAAGTGATGATGAAGGGGATCCCTTGTTCAGGAGATACCCGGTGTATAAGGGTTTGAAGAATATGAAGGAGTATAAATGGAAGGTTGGGACAATGTACGTAGATAGGAATGCTTTTAAGGAATGTGTAACGAGCTATGCCGTGCACAGTGGCAGAGGAATATGGTTCTTGAAGTGTGATAGCCATAGGTGCAAAGCTGTTTGCAAAGAAGGTTGCAAGTCGTTTGCTTACTGCCATAAGATGAAGAGAGAGGATTCATGGCAACTGACCAGCTGTTACAAAAAACACACATGCTCTAAGGCAACCAAGATTGGTATAATGAGTTCTCAGTGGCTAAGTAAGGCTTTTATGAAGAAGATCTGTGAAAACCTGAAAATCAAGTTGAGAAGTTTGATAAAGAAGGCTCATAGCAAGTGGAATGTGGATCTCACAATGACCAAAGCTGCCAGAGTGAAGCAGCAAGCCCTGGATGAAATTAATGGTACCTATGGAGAGCAATATAGGAGGATTCATGACTATGCTGCGGAGTTACTAAGGTCTAATCCAGGGTCCACTGTTCAGATACAAGTGGAGAGACCTCCTGAATTTGAGCTAGAGACACCACCTCCTGGTACGGACATGAGACCACGATTTCAGAGGATCTATATCTGCTTGGATGCTTGTAAACGGAGTTTCATGGTGTGCAGACCCATGATCGGCCTTGATGGATGCTTCATCAAGACTCCATATGGGGGTCAACTTCTAACAGCCATTGGATAGGACCCCAATGATCAGATTCTGCCAATTGCCTATGCTGTTGTTGAAGCAGAGACGAAAGATTCGTGGAAATGGTTTTTGTTGAATCAGTGTGATGATTTGGGAGTTGATAAGATCAGATGGTGTACATTCATGAGCGACCAACAAAAGGTAACTCTCAACCTAAACTTGTGTAATTAATTCTTTCTTTAATTTATGTCTTGCTGTTATTGACTGGTGATGTTTTTAAATTCTGCTTCAAAGGGATTGATCCCAACCTTTGATGAGTTGCTGCCTGGCATAGACCACAGGTTTTGTGTCAGGCACTTATATAGCAACTTCAGAAAAAGGTTCCCAGGTGTTCAGCTAAAGATGATGATGTGGAAGGCTGCAAAGGCAACATATGTCCAGGAATGGGAGAGGAGGATGAAGGAGATTCAGCAGGTTGATCAAGGAGCTTATAATCATCTCATGGAGATCCCTGCCAAGTATTGGAGCAAGTCCAGGTTTAATTATTTTCCTAGAGTTGATACACTTGTTAACAATATGTGTGAGTGTTTTAACTCTGTTATTGTAGAGGCTAGAGAGAAACCGATTGTGTCCATGCTAGAAGACATTAGGGTTTATCTAATGAATAGGTGGTCTGATAACAGACAAAGTATAGTCACATATGCCGGAGAAATATTGCCAAAAATAAACAAGAAAATTGAAAGGGAGTTTGATAAGGGTGGGGAGTGGCTGGCCATATATGCTGGTAGGGACAAATATGAAGTGTCTAGCAGTAAGGGTAATAGAGCCAAGTTTGTTGTGGACTTAAATTTACATGAGTGCTCCTATAGAAAATTTCAACTAACAGGTTACCCTTGTGAGCATGCCATGAGTTGCATTAGGAAAATGTGTCTAGATGTTAAGAACTATGTGAACAAGTGTTATAGGAAAGAGACCTACGTGGACTGCTACCAACATGTAATCTACCCACTGAATGGACCAAATCTCTGGTCCCGGACTGAGAATGATGATGTGCTGCCACAGTGTTTAGGGGTGCCCAAAACTGAGGAGGAACAAGACTGGTGATGAGCCACACAACAATGGACCACTGTCTAAGTTAGCCAAGACTGGACAACAACAAAAATGTTCATATTGTTTTGCACTTGGTCACAACAAAAGAACCTGCCCTACAAAACGTAAGATGGAGGCCGGAGCAAAAAAGGTAAAGTTGTTATTGTCAATTTGATTACAATTCCTTACATGTGAATGTTGATACTGTCCCATTAACCCAATTTGTTGTTACTGTTTATAGCAGATGCAACTGCACAAGCCAAGAAAGGGGCCAAGAAAGGGGCTGGCACAACTAGGACTCTAAAATCCAACAAGATCCCTGCCAAGACAACAACACAACCAGCAACAAGACTTCAGCCAAAGAGGAAGAGCAGTACACAAGTTGGAGGAAGCCAGGAGTCACAGACATCATCCAAGAGAGCTAGATGCAGCAGCAGTCCAGTCAACCACAACCATCAACAACAACAGTCACTAGCCCATCAAGGAGGACCCTGAGGTTCATGGCAAAAACACCACCTAGGGCCTGGAAGGCATTGGGATGAAGAACATAGTAGATTTTAGTGATTCCATCTGTTTTGTAATGAATCTGTCAATGACCAAGGGCTAATGTCCCTGTGATACTTTAGACACCCTACTTTAAGACTACAACTGTCATGTTGATCTCTTTTGTGTTGTTACCTTTTCATGGTTATATTTAAGGCTTGTTTGGATATTGTTATGGTTAAGAGAAGCTACTTTAAGACTTCTCCATTATCTAATGAATTACATGAATTTTCAGCAGCAAAGTTATGTCAATTGGCAAATTAAGCCTTGTATTTATTAGTAGATGAAACTAAAATAAACTTGTACAGAGCCAAATAATGTATGTCAATACAGGAACTCATTGCTATTCATTTCAGTCAAAAACCTTACAATGTTTATAGCAAATGCCTTTACACACACAGCCACAAAAAAATTTCATTCTCTTTACATCACTGTTATCACCCAACTGTATGTCAATTTTTTCAATCCCTAAACAATTGACATTCCCTACAAACTAGGGGACAACAACAGAATGGCAAAAATAAACAAAATGCTAACCTCCTAAACCTCAATTAAGTCGATCACATAGCAGCAGCCCAGCCAGTGTCCATCCAAAAATTCTAACACCAAGTGCCAATGCAAATTTCCTTTCAGCTTTCTGCAGTTCTTCTTTCAACGAGCTTGCTTTGTTCTTCAGTCTTTGAATTTGTGGATCTTGTCCTTCAGGCTCTGCCCAAGCAAAATAATCGCATCCATCTCCTATCTGTTCTCAACCAAACCAACACGAACACACCAGCACGAACACACCAAACACTTCAGATCCTTCAAACACTAACACCCAATGCTATTTTCAAACAAGAGACAGAAAAGATGAGACTCACCTGAAAGTTGACGCAGCCCCAGAATCTTCTTCCTGGATTCTCCGCTGTAGATGACGTGCGCAATACCGGTCTCTCTCCACAGAAGCAAGTCCTCCTTCTCCCACGACTCTTGGTGCTGCTACGCGAACCTTGGGAGGACGATTGGGTAGCCATTCTCAACAGACGAAGAACATCAACTTTGGGGATTAGGGTTTATTTATTGGACCGGATTGCATTTTATTTTCCTTTTTTTTTCCTGCTTCCAATTCCAACTGTTAACTACAGCCAAACTGCCAATTTTGTCACGTCGGACACGGCGTCAATAATTTGACACCCACTTAACGGAAGGACTTGATTGATGCAAATCAAATCTTTTTAGGATTTAAATAGAACAGTTTAAACGTTGGGGACTAAAATAGAATTCACCTCAAACGTAGGGGACCAAAATAATAGTTTACCCTTTTTAAAAAGTGACCTAAAAAGATTTATCATAAAAAAATATCTTTTTGAAAAGATACAATTATTTAATAAGTTAGAACATTTGAATAAATCACAACTTTATCAAAAAATATAAAATTTCAAACATAACTTTTTAATTATATATTTTAAAAATATATTTTACATTTAAAAATATAAAATAAGATAATTTTTAGACGGATTTAGATTGATTTTTATCATTTTTCAAATATTTTTATTAATTTTTTTTTCTGTCATAAGTTGCATAATATGAACCCTGGCCGGGCAGGCTTGTGGATTAAGACACATCGGTAATTATGCATGTTGAGCTTATTTTGGAGAGAAGTTTTGTGCGTAGTGGGTTAGCTAGCGTATTTGACTACTTGTGCCCCAATTTGGGTAGGATAATCGAACAACAGTACGACCTTGACCATTTTATTTTCTCCTTAAATTGGACCAATGTCAGATCTTGATATCTTTCTGTATAACCACCATGTTGAGCCGGAAGAGTTCTTGATCCGATGACTTTGAACCAATATCGTAACACTTCATCACCATTAATTAAATTATTAACTCCAAGTAGTCTCCAACCATGCTGCAATTATTGAAGTTAGCCCTACTAGTTCTATGGTGATCGTGGTACACAGAAGAAACCTTTGTTGATGATTAGCAGTAAGCAATCAGGTTTCATTTTTTGTTTTAAGAAAAGAATGTAATAAAAAAACTAACTTCCTAGAAAAATAAATGTGGGATGCGTAGCTTACGTATTTTCTATTGGTACGGGTTGAGAGATGGATCGAAAACTTGCGGGTCGAGGCGGATGTCGGGTTATCTGACTAGAGCAATGGGGGTGGTACCTGCAAAGACACTCCGACGCTCAAGTCAGAATGGATCTAAGAGGTAGAAGGTGTGAGGAATGAATGAATACCTGGAGGACCTGGGTCCTCTATTTATAGGTGATGGTGAATATCTTATCTTATCTTGTTTGGCTAAGATAAGGGAGACATTTGAATTCGAAAGTTGGTTAGGAGTTCTTATTGGGCCGGTTTCGGACCCTTTGAGTGGTGGTGTGGGTTTTGGATCTAAGCGACCGGGTCCGGGGTTATTCCAGGTGTAGGATCCGTAGGTTGGATCTGTAACAGTTGCCCCCGCAACGGGAGGACGATCAAGGTCGGTTTCTGTCGCTGAGAGGAATGGTTTTGGTCGCTTAGCCGTTCCATCGGGTCGTTCGATAGATGTTGTGTTGTCGGCGTCCCGGTAGCAGTTTTTTTGTGGTTTTGGGCTTGGTTCGTCTTCCGTGCCGTTCGTTTGGTGCGAACCTTCCGTTTCCTTGCGCCCATTCAATTTTTTCGAGGCGTGCTTTTTGGTTTCCCGAAGGGGCATTTATTGTAAGGGAAAATTTCCCATTTTTGCCCTTCTGCGCTACCTTTATTTTTCGGGGCATTTTCGTCTTTTTCTTTTGGGTTTAAAAACCGTTTTGGTTCCCCTTTTCCTTTTCCTTGTTGTTTTTCCTGGCTCTTAGGCTTTCGAGAGTAGTTTTCCCTCTATTCTGGTGTTGTTCTGTGTTTCTGGTTGTGTTCTTGCTTCTCTGTTTCCAGCATTCTTCAGGCTTTTGCTTCGCATTATCAGGTTAGCCTTCTCTTTCCTTTGCTTATTTTGCAGTTATGGTATTCTTATCTGCTTTTGCATTTCTGTGATTTTAGTGTGGACTGGGGTTGTCTTTTTGTGTATGGTGTTTCGGCTCTTTTGGGTGGTGGGTTTCGTAGAGGGGATGAGCACCGCTGTGTGGTTGGTAGTGGGTAGTGGCATTTGCTTGAGTTTTCCCTTGCCGTTTTCTGCCGTGTTGGTTTAGGCTGATGGTGGTGCTCATCGATGTTTTAGGTATGGCGCGTCGAAGGACCGAGGGTGTGAGGGCTCCGGTGATACCAGCGGGGGGCGTCCCTGCCCTTTACTCCTGGGTAACCAGCGATGTGTGGGGGATACCGTCGCGGATGAGGGAGGCGGACCTCCAGCGGCTTCGTGATGAGGGGGCTGTTTGCGGGGCGGTGACGCCGAATCTCATTATGAGTTTTCCGTTCCGGGGGTTGACGAGAGGGTTTGTTATACCAATTTGGATTCACCGACCGTTCCGGATTAGTTATGGGTGCACGAAGCAATGTTCACCCGTCTTGGCGTGCGGTTGCCCTTTTCCCCTTTCGTTCAGGAGTTGTTGAGTCGATGTTCCATGGCGCCGTCTCAGCTGCATCCGAATAGTAGGCGGCGATCCGGACTTTCGAACTCGTGTGCGAGTTCCTGGAGCTTCCGGTGTCTGTGAATGTGTTCCTTTTCCTCTTCTTGTGCACCCTTCCTACTAAGGAGGGGAAGCACAAGAAGGGGTATATGTCTTTTAGGGCTCAGCCTCATCGTCGGGTCTTCGGTTTGTATGAAGATTCATTTCATGGGTTTAAGAGTGGGTATTTCAAAGTCCGTCCTGCGAGGGGGCATCATCCGTTCTGGCTGACGTTGGAGGGTGAGCGGTGGTTCCCCACGTACTGGAATTTTGGGGCGGGGCCGTCTGTTCTTACTCGGGTGACGCAGGAGTTCTTGACTGCGGAGGATCGGGATGTCTCCCTTGTTTTGTGGCAGTTGTTTGGGGAGCGTCCTCTAAACCCCGGGGACGTGATGGGTGACCCGGTCGCTTGTCGAACCTATGTTGGTGTGTGAGCCCTTTTTTTTTCAGTTCTGAGTTGGGTGCTTATGCGTTTTCCTTCTTTTGATCTTTTTCGCAGTTGAGATGGCTGGGGGTTTGACGACTCTTGCAAGATTGAAAGTTCAGTTGTCTCAGGGGACTCCTTTTGGCAGTACCCCTTCTACTCCGACCTCACGACCTACTAATGACACGAGAAATGTTTCTGAGGATCTCACCTTGACTGGAGGTGGCACCGAAGGGTCAGGTTGGGGTGAGGGGGTTGAGGATGATGTGGTTGTGGTGTCGCCGGAGGGTGATTCCCGGAAGCGAAAGCGGTTGGGGGATGATGATAGTGAGAATATGGTAGAGGGGGAGGGCGTGGTCCCGTCGGTGATGGATTGTCGTTTTGATGCTCCGGCCTTCATCGATAAGTACCTTATGCCCGGCACGGAGGATTTTTTCCGTGAGTGTGATGTGACCTTTCAGGCTAAGTCCCTTTACCGTTCCCTTCTTCGTTCTGCTGTGATCGTTCGGAAGGTCGAGCCTGTGTTGGCTCAGGTGGGCCTTCTGAACAAGAAATTTCGTCAGTCTCAGGCCGAGGTGGCGAGGTTGAAGGGATTGCTTGCGGATGCCGAGTTGGCGAGGGAGCGAGCAGTGAAGTCATCCTAGAGCGGAGGAAGGCTTCGGATGCCGAGTCCCGGGCAGCCGTGCTTTTGGACGATGTCGGTACGCTGAAGGATGAGGTGGATGGTTTGAAGGCGAAAGTCGTAGTGTTAAAAGAGGAAAAAGCTGTGTTGCTTGCCGATGTGAAGGAAGCTGTTGCTGCTACCGAGGAGACGATGAAAGCTCAGGCTTTGGTGTTGGCGCCTGGAGCGGACGTGTCTGTGATGGGGGCTTTTAAGACCGTCCGTGATGGCAAGATTGTCGACCTCGAGTAGTTTGTGATTTATGACTTCTTTTGATTGTATGTTTTTATGTTTTTGGCCGTGTTGCCGTGTAACTGTGAATTTGTGGTTTTGATTTGAACTTCGTTTTATGTCGTTAGGGCCGTTCGGGCCTTTTTTGTATATTCCGTTTTAAGTCATTTTGTTTTTTGGTTTTTTATTTGTTCCCTTTGTTTGGGGTGAGCGGACCGTCGTGAGGTCGATTTCTTGTGGATATCCGTATCTCGGGCCCGGGGGGTGATCGGTCCCCCAAAGGCGGATATAAAATAATTATGGAGTTTTCGAAAAAGGATAATATAATAAGGATAGAAATACTTATGTAAATCATTGGTGAGAATTTCAAATAAGCGCATAGAGATGCTTTCGTTCCTCTGAACCTCTGCTTTCCTGCTGTCTTCATCCAATCAGTCTTACTCCTTTCTATGGCTGGCTTTTTGTAAGGATGTCACCGGTGCTAATGGCTACTTTCAATCCTCTCGGGAAAATGGTCCAAATGCTCTGTCACAGCACGGCTAATCGTCTGGAGGCATCACCCTTGTCGATGGTTGCATCCTATTCCTCTCTGTGAAAATGGTCCGATGCGCTGTCACTGCATGGCTAATCATCTTTGAGGTTCTCGATCATACTGGAATAGAATTTACTATCCTTTTGCGTCTGTCACTACGCCCAGCACTTGCGAGTTTGAAGTTCGTCACAGTCATTCAATCCCAGAGTCCTACTCGGAATACCACAGACAAGGTTTAGACTTTCCGGACTCTCATGAATGCCGCCATCAATCTAGCTTATACCACGAAGATTCTGGTTAAGAGATCCAAGAGATATTCATTCAATCTAAGGTAGAACGGAAGTGGTTGTCAGGCACGCGTTCATAGGGAATGATGATGATTGTCACGTTCATCACATTCAGGTTGAAATGCGAATGAATATCTTAGAAGCGGAATAAGTTGAATTGAATAGAAAACAGTAGTACTTTGCATTAATCTTTGAGGAACAGTAGAGCTCCACACCTTAATCTATGGAGTGTAGAAACTCTACCGTTTGAAAATACATAAGTGAAAGGTCCAGGCATGGCCGAATGGCCAGCCCCCAAAACATGATCACAGGATCAAAAATACAATCCAGGATGCCTAATACAATAGTAAAAAGTCCTATTTATAATAAACTAGCTACTAGGGTTTACAGAAGTAAGTAATTGATGCATAAATCCACTTTAGGGGCCCACTTAGTGTGTGCTTGGGCTGAGCTTGAAGTCTACACGTGGAGAGGTCATTCTTGGAGTTGAACGCCAGCTTTTGTGCCATTTTGGGCGTTGAACTCCACTTTGCAACTTGTTTCTGGCGCTGGAGGCCAGAATTGGGCAGAGAGCTGGCATTGAACGCCAGTTTGTGTCGTCTAAACTTGGGCAAAGTATGAACTATTATATATTTCTGGAAAGCCCTGGATGTCTACTTTCCAACGCAATTAAAAGCGCGCCATTTTGAGTTTTGTAGCTCCAGAAAATCCATTTTGAGTGCAGGGAGGTCAGAATCCAACAGCATCAGCAGTCCTTCTTCAACCTCTGAATCTGATTTTTGCTCAAGTCCCTCAATTTCAGCCAGAAAATACTTGAAATCACAGAAAAACACACAAAATCATAGTAAAGTCGAGAAATGTGAATTTAACATAAAAACTAATGAAAACATCCCTAAAAGTAGCCCGATTCTACTAAAAATATACTTAAAACAATGCCAAAAAGCGTATAAATTATCCGCTCATCACAACACCAAACTTAAATTGTTGCTTGTCCCCAAGCAACTGAAAATTTTGGATTTCATGTCAGATCTCCGGATACTCATTTCTCTTGAGTTTGAAAGGGACCTCAGGGATCACCTTCTTCTTGGCCACAACATCATAGAAGTGGTCTTGATGAGCTTTGGAGATGAATCTTTCCATCTCCCATGACTCGGAGGTGGAAGCTTTTGTCTC
>NC_029790.2:34279812-34281181 GCF_000816755.2 Arachis ipaensis
GTTCAACGCCCATTTGTTGCCCATTTCTGGCGTTGAACGCCAGAACCATGCTTGTTCTGGGCGTTCAGCGCCAGCTCTTCTCCAGGGTGCAATTCTGGCGTTCATCGCCCAGATGCTGCCCATTTTGGGCGTTCAGCGCCCAGATACTGCCCATTTTGGGAGTTCAGCGCCAGAACCATGCTCTGTTCTGGCGTTGAACGCCAGACAGGTGCTTTCTCCAGGGTGTGATTTTTCTTCCGCTGTTTTTGATTCTGTTTCTAAATTTTTCGTTTATTTTGTGACTCCACATGATCATGAACATAAGAAAACATGAAAAACAAAAATAAAATTAGATAAATAAACATTAGGTTACCTCCCAACAAGCGCTTCTTTAATGTCAATAGCTTGACAGTGGGCTCTCATGGAGCCTCACAGATGTGCAGAGCTTTGTTGAGACCTCCCAACACCAAACTTAGAGTTTGGATATGGGGGTTTGACACCAAACTTAGAGTTTGGTTGTGGCCTCCCAACACCAAACTTAGAGTTTGACTGTGGGGGCTTTGTTTGACTCTGCTTTGAGAGAAGCTTTTTATGCTTCCTCTCCATGGATGCAGAGAGAGATCCTTGAGTTGTAAACACAAGGTTGTCCTCATTTATTTGAAGGATCAATTCTCCTCTGTCCACATCAATCACAGCTCTTGCTGTGGCTTGGAAAGGTCTTCCAAGGATGATGAATTCATCCTCATCCTTCCCAGTATCTAGGACTATGAAATCAGCAGGGATGTAAAGGCCTTCAACCTTTACTAACACGTCCTCTACTTGTTCATAAGCCTGTTTTCTTGAATTGTCTGTCATCTCTAATGAGATTTTAGCAGCTTGCACCCCAAAGATTCCCAGTTTCTTTATTACAGAGAGGGGCATGAGGTTTTTTCCTGAACCAAGGTCACACAGAGCCTTAAAGATCATGGTGCCTATAGTACAAGGTATTAAGAACTTTGCAGGATCCTGTTTCTTCTGAGGCAATGTCAGTTGATCCAGATCACTTAGTTCATTGGTGAACAAGGGAGGTTCATCTTCCCAAGTTTCAATGCCAAATAATTTGGCATTCAGCTTCATGATTGCACCAAGGAACTTGGCAGCTTGCTCTTCAGTGACATCCTCATTCTCTTCAGAAGAGGAATACTCATCAGAGCTCATGAAGGGCATAAGGAGGTTCAATGGAATCTCTATGGTCTCTAGATGAGCCTCAGATTTCTTTGGTTCCTCAGAGGGAAACTCCTTATTGATCACTGGACGTCCCAGGAGGTCTTCCTTACTGGGATTCACATCCTCCTCTCCCTCTTTGGGTTCGGCCATTTTGGTTATGTCAATGGCCTTGCACTCTCCTTTT
>NC_029790.2:34281335-34296186 GCF_000816755.2 Arachis ipaensis
CCAATGACATCTTTGATAGCTCAGATAAACCATCATAGAATATATCCAGGATGGTCCATTCTGAAAGCATGTTAGAAGGACACTTTTTGGTCAGCTGCTTGTATCTTTCCCAAGCTTCACAGAGGGATTCACCTTCTTTTTGTCTGAAGGTTTGAACATCCACTCTAAGCTTGCTCAACTTTTGAGGAGGAAAGAACTTGGCTAAGAAAGCCGTGAANNNGATTGTTGTAATTTAGCTTCTCTTAGTTTCCTTTTCAGAGTCCTTTCAGGTTCTGGATCTGCTTCAACAAGAATATTCTTGTCTTTGCTCCTGCTTATATGGAAAAGAGGGACAGAAAAAATAATAATAATAGGGGTCCTTTTTACCACAGTATAAAGGTCCCTGTGTAAGTAGAAGAAGAGAAAATTCGAACACGAATGGAAGAGGGGGTTCGAATTTTTGGTGAGATGAAGTGTTAGTAGATGAATAAATAAATAGAAGGAGATGAGAGAGGGAAGTGAAATTTCGAAAATAATTTTTGAAAAAAAGTTAGTGATTTTCGAAAATAGTTTTTGAAAAAGGTTAGTAGTTTTCGAAAATTAAAATAAAAAATTAAAATAATTAGTTAATTAAAAAGAAATTTTGAAAAAGAGGGAAGATATTTTCGAAAATTAGAGAGAGAGAGAGAGAGTTAGTTAGGTAGTTTTGAAAAAGATAAGAAACAAACAAAAAGTTAGTTAGTTGAAACAATTTTTGAAAAGATAAGAAGTTAGGAAGTTAGAAAAGATATTTTGAAATCAAATTTTTGAAAAAGATAAGATAAGAAGATATTTTTGAAAAGATATGATTGAAATTAGTTTTTGAAAAAGATTTGATTTTTAAAATCACAATTAATGACTTAATTCACAAGAAATCACAAGATATGATTCTAGAACTCAAAGTTTGAATCTTTCTTAACAAGCAAGTAACAAACTTGAAATTTTTGAATCAAAACATTAATTGATGATGTTATTTTCGAAAATTATGATATAAAATTAAAAAAAAAGATTTTTGAGAAATATTTTAAAAATTTTCGAAAATAACTAAGAAAAATGAAAAAGATTTGATTTTTGAAAAAGATTTTGAAAAAGATAAGATTTTTAAATTGAAAATTTGATTTGACTCATAAAAACAACTAGATTTTAAAAATTTTGAAAAAGTCAAATCTAATTTTCGAAATTTTAAGAGAGAAAAAGGGGAAGATATTTTTTTTTTGAATTTTTAATGATGAGAGAGAGAAACATGAAAATGATGCAATGCATGAAAATTTTTAGATCAAAACAATGAATGCATGCAAGAATGCTATGAATGTCAAGATGAACACCAAGAACACTATGAAGATCATGATGAACATCAAGAACATATTTTTTTAAAAAAATTTTTAATGCAAAGAAAATATGCAAGACACCAAACTTAGAATTCTTTAATGCTTAGACACTAAGAATTCAAGAATGCATATGAAAAACAAGAAAAGACACAAAACATGCAAATGCAAAGATCAAACAAGAAGACTTACCAAGAACAACTTGAAGATCATGAAGAACACTATGAATGCATGAAAATTTTCGAAAAATGCAAGATGAGTATGCAATTGACACCAAACTTATAACATGACTCAAGACTCAAACAAGAAACACAAAAATATTTTTGATTTTTATGATTTTATGAATTTTTTTGTATTTTCTTTTAATTTTTTCAAAAATCATTTTGAAAAAAGAAAAATAAGGATTCCAAAATTTTTAATATGAATTCCAGGAATCTTATGCTTTTTAGTCTAAAGCTCCAATCAAAGGGTCAGGCATGGCTTAATAGCCAGCCAAGCTTTAGTATGTAACTCAGACATGACACGCCTAGCATGCTCTATCCAGAAGAATTAGACATGGCTTTACAGCCAGCCAGGCTTCACATGCTTCATGAAACACTAGAATTCATTCTTAAAAATTCTGAAGAAAATTATATTTTTGAAAACATTTTTTTTATTTTTTTTTTCGAAAACAAATGAGAAATTTTTTTGAAAGATTTTTGAAAATTTTTGAAAATAAAACAAAAAGAAAGTTACCTAATCTGAGCAACAAGATGAACCGTCAGTTGTCCAAACTCAAACAATCCCCGGCAACGGTGCCAAAAACTTGGTGCATGAAATTGTGATCTCTGGTAATGGCTCCAAAGGCTTGGTGCTCTAATCTTAATTCATAATTTGTCACAACTTCGATACAAATAACCAGCAAGTGCACTGGGTCGTCCAAGTAATAAACCTTACGTGAGTAAGGGTCGATCCCACGGAGATTATTGGTATGAAGCAAGCTATGGTCACTTTGTAAATCTCAGTCAGGCGGATATAAAATAATTATGGAGTTTTCGAAAAAGGATAATATAATAAGGATAGAAATACTTATGTAAATCATTCGTGAGAATTTCAGATAAGCGCATAGAGATGCTTTCGTTCCTCTGAACCTCTGCTTTCCTGCTGTCTTCATCCAATCAGTCTTACTCCTTTCTATGGCTGGCTTTTTGTAAGGATGTCACCGGTGCCAATGGCTACTTTCAATCCTCTCGGGAAAATGGTCCAAATGCTCTGTCACAGCACGGCTAATCATCTGAGGTTCCCGATCATGCTGGAATAGGATTCACCCTCCTTTTGCGTCTGTCACTACGCCCAGCACTCGTGAGTTTGAAGCTCGTTTGGGCAAAGTATGGACTATTATATATTGCTGGAAAGCCCTGGATGTCTACTTTCCAACGCAATTAGAAGCGCACCATTTTGAGTTCTGTAGCTCCAGAAAATCCATTTTGAGTGCAGGGAGGTCAGAATCCAACAACATCAGCAGTCCTTCTTCAACCTCTGAATCTGATTTTTGCTCAAGTCCCTCAATTTCAGCCAGAAAATACCTGAAATCACAGAAAAACACACAAACTCATAGTAAAGTCCAGAAATGTGAATTTAACATAAAAACTAATGAAAACATCCCTAAAAGTAGCCAGATTCTACTAAAAACATACTAAAAACAATGCCAAAAAGCGTATAAATTATCCGCTCATCACTTTCCTTCTCCTGGGGATGGAGTTCCGATGTAGTTTCGTCGTAGGACGAGATCGTCGGGTACAAATTCTTGTCGGATGACGTCGTGGTTGTACCTTAGGCTGACTCTTTGTTTTAGGGCTAGCTCTCTGATATGGGCTATGCTTCTTACTTCGTCGGTGAGGTCTCGTTCTGCTTCCTCATCGTTACCCCTGATCATTCTCCTTGGGCTTGGGTCTCCTATTTCCACTGGGATGACAGCCTCTACGCCGAATGTTAATCGAAAAGGGGTTTCCCCGGTGGCAGTTTGGGGGGTTGTTCGGTACGACCATAAGACTAATCCGAGTTCGTCGGCCCATAGTCCTTTGGCTTCGTCGAGCCGTTTCTTGAGTCCTTTGACGATTATTTTGTTTTCGGATTCCACCTGCCCGTTTGTTTGGGGGTGTTCTACCGAACTGAAACGGTGGGATATACGTAGTCCTTCTAGGAATTCTCTGAATTTCCTATCAGTGAATTGGGTTCCGTTGTCCGAGATGACGATCTCGGGGATCCCGAATCGGGTAATGATCTGTCGCCAGAGGAATTTTTGGCATTGGGTCGCCGTGATGGAGGCCAGGGGCTCGGCTTTGATCCACTTAGTGAAATAATCTATGGCGACGATGAGATATCGGAGTTGTCTGGGTGTCGTCGGGAAAGGTCCAACGGGGTCGATCCCCTAGGTGCCGAATGGCCGTTCTGCTGATATGATGCTGAGCTGGTACGGGGCGGCTTGGTGGATATTGGCGTGCCTTTGGCATTTATCGCAGTTTTTTACTAACTACATGGAGTCCCGGATAACCGTGGGCCAGAAGTATCCAGCCCGGATGATTTTCTGGGCTAGGATTTTACCCCCGATGTGGTGGCCGCAGCAACCTTCATGAATTTCGCAGAGTATGTACTCCGTGTCCCCGGGTTCGACGCATTTAAACAGGGGTTGCGAGAATCTGCGTTTGTATAGATGTCCTGCGATGACTGTGTAATTGGCAGCTTCTCTTTTTTGTTCGTTTTCCTCCTTGGGGTCTTCTGGTAGCGTTCCGTTGAGGAGGTATTGTAGGATAGGGTAGGTCCATGATCCTCGGCTAGAGAGTGTCAGATAGGCGTTAGTCGTGGTCGATATAGACGGTGACTTAACGACTTCCTGAATTAGCGACTTGTTACTGTGTCCTGGTTTGGTGCTAGCTAGTTTAGAGAGGAGGTCTGCCCTGGCGTTTCATTCTCTAGGAACGTGCTGTATGGTTACGCGATTGAATCCTTCTTTTAGTTCATTTACCTTGGCAAGGTATTTTTGGAGTAGGGGATCTCACGTTTGGTAGTCTCCGTTAATCTGGGAACTGACTACCTATGACTCGGTATTTACTTCCAGGACTTTTGCTATGACTTCCTTAGCTAGGGCTAGGCCTGCCAGGAGGGCCTCATATTCTGCTTGATTATTTGAAACTGGGAACTCGTATTGTACTGACTGTTTGATTACGACTCTGTTTTGACTTTCGAGTATAACTCCGGCGCCTCCGGAGGTGATGTTTGATGAGCCGTCGACGTGTAGCTTCCATGACTCGGGGGTGGGGTTTCCCGGCGTCATCTCGGCGATAAAATCGGCCATGGCTTGTGCTTTGATTGCATTTCGGGGTTCGAACTTGATTTGGAACTGGGACAGCTCGATGGACCACGCTAGCATTCTTCCTGCTAGGTCGGGTTTTTGTAGCACCTGTTTGATCGCTTGGTCAGTCCAGACTGTCACGGGATGGGCCAAAAAATATTGTCGCAAGCGCCGGAAAGCCGTGAGGAGCGCGAAAGCTAACTTTTCTAGGCGTGAGTAGTGAGTTTCTGTGTCTTGTAGGACTTTGCTTATGAAGTATATGGGTTTTTGTTCTTTTTTCTCGTTTTCGCGGATGAGTGCTGCTGCGAGTACTTCTTCCGTTATGGAGAGGTATAGGTAGAGGGTCTCCCCTGTTTGGGGTTTGGCGAGAACTGGAGGTTCCGCTAGGACTCTTTTGAAATGTTGGAATGCTTCTTTGCATTTTTCTTCCCATTTGAAGGGGGCTCCTTTCTTCATCAGTTTGAAGAAGGGGATTGCTTTTTGTGCCGATGCTCCGAGGAAGCGGGATAGCACAGTGAGCCGGCCGGTGAGCTTTTGGATGTCGTTAAGGTTTTTTGGGCTTGTCATGTCGAGGATGGCACGACATTTCTTTGGGTTAGCTTCGACTTCGCGTTGCGTGATCATAAACCGAGGAACTTTCCTACCTCCATTCCGAAGGCGCATTTTGTCGGGTTGAGTCGCATTCGATGCTTTCGTAGGGTGTTCATTATGAGCCTGAGGTCACTGATGAGTTGCTCGCCTGATTCGGTCTTGGCGAGCATGTCGTCTATGTAGACTTCTAATTTGGTTCCGGACAGATTCTGGAATATCTTGTTGACAAGTCTTTGGTAGGTGTCTCCGGCGTTCTTCAGGCCGAAGGGCATGACTGTGTAGCAGAACGTCCCGTCGGAGGTGATGAATGCTGTTTTTCCTCATCAGGTCGGTGCATAGGTATTTGATTATAGCCGGAGTATGCGTCCATAAAGCTGAGGTATCGATGGCCGGATGTGGCGTCGGGTAGTTCCCTGATGAAGTTTGCTTTGACTAGGGCTTTTACTTGTCTTTTGACCTCGGCTGCTCAGTCTGAGGACATTTTTCGTCTCCTTTGTGCCACGGGTTTGGCTTTGGGATCTACGACTAGCCGGTGGGACATTAGGTCGGGGTCTATTCCGGGCATGTCGGCTAGTGTGAAAGCAAACAAGTCTCTGATTTGTTTTAGGAATTGGGAAAGATCCTCTTGCAGGTCGTACGGGAGGTTCCTGTTGATGAAAGTGTATTTGTCTTTGGTTTGCCCTACTTATAGCTTTTCCATGTCGCCTTCTGGTTCTGGCCTAGGCTGGCCGTCTTGTCGGGCGTCCAGGTCGGCTAGAAATATCCCAGCCACATCGCGAGACTTCTTCCGTAAAGCCAGGCTGGTGTTGTCACATTCTACTGTGACTTCCCGATCTCCGTGGATAGTACCGATGGAGCCGTCTTCCGTTATGAATTTCATTAGAAGGTATTTGGTAAAGATGATGGCAGAGAATTCATTGATTGTTTTTCTTCTGAGGATGACGTTGTAGGCGGTGGAGTCTTTTAGGACCACAAATTCGGATAGAATTGTCTTCCTTTGGTTGACTGTCCCTATGGTGAGGGGGAGGGTGATAGAACCATCCGGTTTGAGGAAGTTGTCTCCGAGTCCCGTGACGCCGTTGCGGTGTGTTTGGAGATTGTCGTTGCGGAGCTCGAGCTTGTCGAAGGCTCCTCAGAAGAGGATGTTGGAGTCTGCGCCGGTGTCCACCAGTATTCTTCGAACTAGTCCTGTTCCGATTCTTGCCGAGATGACGAAAGGTGCGTCTTCGGCCGAGGTGTCGTGCTGGCAGTCCTCGAGTAGGAAAGTTACCGTTTTGTTGGCAGTGGTAGTTGGGGCTTGGTGTCTGACGGCCAGGACTTTGAGGTCCTTTTTTAGTGTTGATTTTAACTTGCCTGATACGTCTTTGCCTGTGATAACGTTTACTATTATGGTCAGGTCGTCTTCTGGACTTTCCCTGGAGGGTTGTTTTTGCGTTCTCGGGTTGCGTCCTTCTCTTTCTGGCAACCTGTCTCTTTCCGCGCGTTTTGGTTCTCTGATGATTTTGGCAAACTCTGGGAGCTTGCTGTCTCTTATGGCTTGTTCGAGGGCGTCTTTAAGGTCGAAACAGTCTTGTGTCCTGTGCCCGTAACCTCGGTGGTAGTCGCCATAAAGGATTTTGTTGCCGACCGTTCTTTCTTTGAGTTGTCAAGCTTTTGGGATAATACCTCGATCTGCTATCTGGTGGTATATCTCGGTAATTGAGGCTGTCAGGGGTGTGTAATTGGAGAATTTGCCAATTCTGGGTGGTCAGTTTGTGTTTGTTTGTTTGGGCTGGTCCCTCTGGTTTTCTTTGGATGTTGGGTTATGCCGGGATGTCGGGTTGCCGTGTTGGGTGTTGCCGTGTTGCCGTTTGTTGGCGGCGACGACCTGGCTGACCTCCTCATCGTTTATGTAGTCTCTGGCGATGTTCTGGATCTCGTGCATGGTCCACACTGGTTTGGTGGTAAGGTGCTTGTGGAAATCTTCGTTCATGAGCCCGTTGGTTAAACAAAGGCTTGCGACGGAATCCATGAGTCCGTCTACCGTCAGGCATTCATCGTTGAAGCGGTCGAGGTATTTTCGTGTGGATTCGTCCTGTTTCTGTGTGACCCCTAGCAAGCTGATGGGGTGTTTAGCTTTGGTGATTCTGGTTGTAAATTTGGCCATGAACTTTCACGAAATGTCGCGGAAACTGGCTATGGATCCGTTAGGGGGGGCATTGAACCATTTGATTGCCGGTCCGGCTAGGGTTACCGGGAAAACTCTGTATCGGACTGCGTCGGCTGCACCTTCTAGGTTCATCCTGGCCTCAAAGGCCGTTAGGTGTTCCTGGGGGTCTTTGGTTCCGTCATACTTCATGTCCGTGGGTTTATCAAATCCTTTGGGGAGTTTTGCTTTTAAGGTCCTCTCCGTGAAGGGAGTGGCTCCCATTATCGTGTGGTCGTTTCTCGTGCGCTTGGTTTCTCGGTGTCGTCGGTCTTCGTCCGACTCATGTTGATGACTTAGATCCCGGGAAGCGCTGCAGTTGTACCTTTTACTGTGTCGCCGTTCTGGCGACTTTTCACGCCTGGGGCCGTGCGAGGTGCTGTGATTGCCTCTCCCTTCGTGTTGTTGGGTTGGCGATCGGCCGCGACGAGATCTTGATCTAGAGGTTGCGTGGCTTCCGTTTTCGGCGTTGTGCCTTTCCTTGGTCGCCACTCTGCCTTCGAGTTCCTGGAATCGAAGGCAGAGATCTTGGATTATTTGTGCCGCTTTTTCCCCCGTGTTTTCGGGATGCCGTGGTTCTGCTACGACGTGTTCGTTTTTTTTATTCTGCGCCGGAGTGGCGTAGTGGATGGTGCTTGCTATCCTTCCACGATTCGTGACCTCTTGGTGCGGGGGTAGGGTTCCTCGTTCGAGAGTTATCTTGGCTTAAGGAGGTTTCTTTGGGTATGTCCCCCATTCCGGTTTGCTTGGCGCAAGTTTCCCACAAACGGCGCCAATGTACTGGATGTCTCCGGTACGGGTTGAGAGATGGATCGGGAACTTGCGGGTCGAGGCGGATGCCGGATTATCTGACTGGAGCAATGGGAGGTGGTACCTGCAAAGACACTCCGACGCTCAAGTCAGAATGGATCTAAGAGGTAGAAGGTGTGAGGAATGAATGAATACCTGGAGGGACCTGGGTCCTCTATTTATAGGTGATGGTGAATATCTTATCTTATCTTGTTTGGCTAAGATAAGGGAGACATTTGAATTCGAAAGTTGGTTAGGAGTTCTTATTGGGCCGGTTTCGGACCCTTTGAGTGGTGGTGTGGGTTTTGGATCTAAGCGACTGGGTCCAGGATTATTCCAGGTGTAGGATCCGTAGGTTGATTTGTATTGACCGTCAGAATTTTTTTTAATAAAATAACACATATATTGTGATTTTTCTCTCCCCATTAACCGAGATATTTACCGTCGAGCGTAGAATAATAATTTTAAGATTTATATGCACATGGATAATATGACAACTTGATTAAAGGATATATAAACATTTCGACGCAATCACCTCCTGGGTTTGGGAAATGATGCCTTTATTTGGCACTATTCATGGATGCTGCTATAGCACAAAACTCCAACAAATAGAACATGAACCGAAGCTAAATAAGCATAGTAAGACCAAGTTGGTCCTGTAATTTGGTTTATTCTTCTTGGAGTTAATCAAGTCAATTCAATGTCTCAAATTTTCGTTTCCCCTTTAATGTGACATTACAACACCCTCACAACTACATTTCAGTGTATCGTATGTGAGAAATAGAAATTAGTATATTCCAATTTATTTGGCTTGGCATTCATTATAAATTTTCACGCCGAAGCTTTTAAAACGATTCAATTTTCAGTATGGTATGTTCGTATCAAAATATCGAGGGTTACCAATTTAAAATTACAATGACTCTGTTATTAATAATATTAAGCCTTTAATTGGATTAATGCAACTTGATTTTTTATGAAAAATCGTCTTTAAAAAAAATTACAACTAGAACAATAAACAGATACATACACAAATAGGATAATAAACTAATATATATATTATCACCCAAAAGATGAAAAGTTAGTTAATTACTCCCTCACAGTTATGTACATATATACAACTCAAAATATTTCTGGAGTTTGGCCCATATAAGAAGTCGCTAATCTGTCGCCCAAACTAGTTTAGCCTAATCTTCTAACGTTGTCACTCAAAAAATAAAAGTGAGAGTCATACAAAAGAAACACTAAACCGGAGAGATGTCAAAAGAAGATGTTGATGTCGCTACCTAATCGCTATCAGAATTCAAGTTCACGATCTCTATATCTATCTCAAGATCCTCATCGTCAGAAAACGATGACCTCTGATGTACTCTGGGGACTACCATCACTGCTGTCGCCTGCGGAAGTTGTACCACTAGGAGAAATCTGCTCAACTGCTGAGGACTGACTAGAAGCTACGGCGGAAGTCTCTACGGCGAAAGGGTCAGAGGAGCGAGTAGAAAGAGACTTTATCGACATATCCAAATCTATTGGAGGAGACTCAGGGATGTAGTCATTGATGACAGGGCTAGGCTCAAGCACCGGCTTATCATCCTGCTGTGCTGGAACAAGACCTCCATGCACGTGATCAAAAGGATGATGAACAGAATCGGGATGTAACCAAGATAGCAGAAAAGTATACGATACATCAGAATCAAAGAGGGGTGAAGCTAGTGAGTGCTGAAAAAGATGATCTCAACTACGTGCTTACGGACTCGAGGCTCCGCAGCCACCATATAGAAGCTGTGAAGGACAGGATCCTCGTACACATAGGGCTGCTCGAGCTCATAGAAAACGACACCCATCTCTATCTGAAGGGGGTAGGAAGATAGAGGTAAGAACTGGGGAGTTCTTAATAAGGTAGGGGTGAAACAAGTTAAGTTGCTTTTTATATATATCGGCCACGTGTCCCAGATCAATCAAACCACTACAAAGGAACATAGAGCAAAAAACAATCAAGAGCAAACGACACATAACATACAACCACAAGAACGAATTCAAAATACAAAAGAAATATGCGCAAATAAGTATGATGCATGTCTAGCCCTAGTGCAGGTAATGAGCTCATCCGTCGGTTTTCGACCCGCGCCCGACATTACATCCTTACAGACGTTGTCTCTCGTTGCCATCGCTTCGGGGTATAGTGCCCGATACACTCTTGGGTTATAGCACCTGCACGCTCTTGGGCTATAGCGCCTGTACCACTCCCACGATTAAAGTGACGAGTCACACTCTTAGGCTACTCTGGGTTATAACGCCTGCATGCTCTTGGGCTATAGCGCTCGTACCAATCCCACGATTAAAGTGATGGGTCACACTCTTGGGCTATAGTGCCCTTACCATTTTTTGAAAAATCGCCGGATAAATCGATGACAAGAAGAGTAATTGGTGTAGCACTTCAAACCTCAATCATCTCATCACATAATGAAATACCTTTTAAAATATAATAATTCTTTATCTATAATACCACAATTTCTTTAAAATAATAAACCGAAACAGAGCGGGTCATGATATTTAACTTTAGAATCACATTTCTAAATATCTCAGAGTTATGCTTAAATTCTATAAATACTTTTTTTTAAAAATATACATAAATAAGCCCACAGGAATAAAATGCATAAATATGCTTAAACTTTGAAAAATGGCATGTTTTGCAAGTTACTTTAATTAAATTGACGTACTTTAAAATTACTCTAAATGACTCTAAACTTTTATAAAAGAGATTAGTCTTCACTGATTACTTTATAAATTATACAAAATATTTTATAAATTTTCAAAAAACTCAAAACTTCATTAAAATAAGTACATTGGGCACGGTTCTTCTATTTTCAAAATAAAACCTTTTTTGTTCAATTAGAATCATATTTCTCCCAAAATCGTCTTCCGCTTTAAACCTTTTATTTCAAATCCATTATTTTTCTTCAAAAACCAAACTCAATTAATTTCAATAAAATTCATATATTTATAAATAAATAATTTTATTCATTAAATGTTTCTCAAAAGCCAAGTCTCTGCTCTTTTTCACTCAAATTCTCCATCCAAAATACTCATTTAGTTATAATTAATTCCAAATCAAAATCTGATCGTTAGAACTCAGTTACATACTATTATATAACTCAGATTTCAGTCAAATTATTCAACAACAACATCTTAGTGCCTTATTTCTCAATATGGCCAAAACACAACAACAAATCCAGCAGCAATTCAACTAAAATTTCAACAGCCAACAATCACATATTTGAGCAACAGACATCAATAGACAACAATCTAAACTCATCTATCAATTAATTCATAATTTTAACCGATTAAAGAGTCAAACCCTACCTCTGTGAAGCGCAGAACACACACAAGATATCAGAGGAGGTTTCTGATTGGTCAAACGGAGCAAAAACATCGAAAACTCGGTGGTTCCTCTCCTCCCTTGGTTTGGCCGAATTGGTTCCTTGTAGGGGCAGCTCCACTTTGTGATTCCATGACAAAACACATGTCACCGCGTAGAGAATGAAGATACGGTCACTTCTATCAGATCAGAATTTTTGTGTGGGTCACAGATCTCAAGAAATCAAGCTCGAAAAGTCCGAAAATCAACAAAATCTCCCATTCCTCCCATGCATGGCTTCGGCAATTTTGTAAAGAGAGAGAGAAGATTTGTGCTTGTTATATCATGTGATTAGTGACTAAGTGTTACTTGATCAAAGGGGACGAGGCATCCGTCGCAACACCTGGCGCATTAAGTGTTGCATGTCGCGATTTTGAGCCTTGGATCCTTTTTATTTACCCTTGCCTTTTGGTTTTAAGGGCTATTGACTTTTTGCTCTTGCCTCTTGGTTTAAAGAGCTTTTGGCTTTTTCTGCTTGTTTTTTTTCTTTTTCTTTCTCTTTTTTTTTCGCCATTTTTTTTCCGCAAGCTCTTGTATTCACTGCTTTTTCTTGCTTCAAGAATCATTTTTATGATTTTTCAGATTATCAAATAACATGTCTCCTTTTCATCATTCTTTCAAGAGCCAACATATTTAACATTCATAAACATCAACTTCAAAAGACATATGCACTATTCAAGCATTCATTCAGAAAACAAAAAGTATTGTCACCACATCAAAATAATTAAACTAGTTTCAAAGATGAATTCGAAACCATGTACTTCTTGTTCTTTTGTAATTAAAACATTTTTCATTCAAGAGAGGTGATGGATTCATATTCATAACTTTAAGGCATAGACACTTAGACACTAATGATCATGTAGTAAAGGCATAACATAAATAACACATATGGCTCAAAAACTGAAAAACAGAAAATAAATAGACAAGGAGATTAAGGAATGAGTCCACCTTAATGAGGGTGGCGTCTTCCTCTCCTTGAAGAACCAATGGTGCTTTTGAGCTCCTCTATGTCTCTTCCTTGTCTTTGTTGCTCCTCCCTCATAGCTCTTTGATCTTCTCTAATTTTATGGAGGATGATGGAGTGCTCTTGGTGCTCCACCCTTAGTTTTCCCATGTTGGAATTTAATTCTCCTAGGGAAGTGTTGATTTGTTCCCAATAGTTTTATGGAGGGAAGTGCATCCCCTGAGGCATCTCAGGGATTTCATGGTGAGGAATTTCTTCATACTCATGTTGAGGTCCATGATCTCTTATTTGCTCCATCCTTTTCTTAGTGATGGGCTTGTCCTCTTCAATGAGGATGTCTCCCTCTATGTCAATTCCAGCCGAATTGCAGAGGTGGCAAATAAGGTGAGGAAATGCTAACCTTGCCCAAGTGGAGGACTTGTCAGCCACCTTGTAGAGTTCTTGAGGTATAATCTCATGAACTTCCACCTCTTCTCCAATCATGATACTATGGATCATGATGGCCCGGTCTATAGTAACTTCAGACCGATTACTAGTAGGAATGATTGAGCGTTGAATGAACTCTAGCCATCCCCTAGCCACTAGTTTGAGGTCATACCTTCTTAATTGAACCGGCTTGCCTCTTGAGTCAATTTTCTATTGAGCTCCTTCCTCACATATGTCTATGAGGACTTGGTCCAACCTTTGATCAAAGTTGACCCTTCTTGTGTAGGGGCGTGCGTTCTCTTCCATCATTGGCAAGTTGAACGCCAGCCTTACATTTTCCGGACTAAAATCTAAGTATTTCCCCCGAACTATGGTAAGCCAATGCTTTGGATTCGGGTTCACACTTTGATCATGGTTCCTAGTGATCCATGCGTTTGCATAGAACTCTTGAACCATTAGGATCCCGACTTGTTGAATGGGGTTGGTGAGAACTTCCCAACCTCTTCTTTGGATTTCAAGTCGGATCTCTGGATACTCATTCTTCTTGAGCTTGAAAGGAACCTCAGGGATCACTTTTTTTTTTGCCACAACTTCATAGAAGTGGTCTTGATGGACCTTTGAGATGAATCTCTCCATCTCTCATGACTCAGAGGTGGAAGCAATTGCCTTCCCTTTCCTCTTTCTAGAGGTTTCTCTGGTCTTAGGTGCCATAAATGGTTATGGAAAAACAAAAAGCTATGCTTTTACCACACCAAACTTAAAATGTTTGCTCGTCCCTGAGCAAAAGAAGAAAGAAAGAAGTAGAAGAAGAAGAGAAATGGAGGAGAGGGAGAGAGAGTAGGTTTCGACTAAGTGGAAGAAGATAGGGTTGTGTTGTGTGAAATAGAAGAAGGAATGAGGGGTTTATATAGAAGTGGGGATGGGTTTAAGGTTCGGCCATTTAGGGTTGGGTTTGGGAGGGAAAATATTTTGAATTTGAAGGTAGGTGGGATTTATGGGGAAGAGAAGATGGATGTGAGTCGTGAAGGGGTGATGGGAAAGAGTGATTGAAGTGATTGGTGAAGGGCATTTAGAGAAGAGAGTTATGAAAAGGTGTGAAGGGGAGAGAATAGGGTTAGGTGGGGATCCTGTGGTGTCCACAGATCCTGAGGGGTTCCTGTGGGACCCACAGATCAAGTGGGGCCAAGGGCTTAACATCCCTGCCTCAATCAGGCGTGTAAAACGCCCTTATTGTGCAATTATGGCGTTTAACGCCACTTCCATGCTTGTTTCTGGTGTTAAACACCAGCTCCATGCTTGTTTCTGGCGTTAAACCCCCAAATGGAGCTTGTTTCTGGCGTTTAACGCCAGCTTTTCTCTGGGTGCAATCCTGGCGTTTAAACGCTAGATTGCTGCTTATTTCTGGCGTTTAATGCCAGTTTCATGCTCTGTTCTGGTGTTAAACGCCAGCCAGATGCTCCTTACTGGCGTTTAAACGCCAGTAAGCTCTTCCTCCAGGGTGTGCTGTTTTTCATTCTATTTTTTATTTTTCAGTAGTTTTTGTGACTCCACATGATCATCAACCTAATAAAACACGAAATAATAAAGAAAATAAAATAAAATTGATTAAATAACATTGGGTTGCCTCCCAACAAGTGCTTCTTTAATGTCAATAGCTTGACAGTGAGCTCTCATGGAGCCTCACAGATGTTCAGAGCATTGTTGGAACCTCCCAACACCAAACTTAGAGTTTGAATGTAGGGGTTCAACATCAAACTTAGAGTTTGGTTGTGGCCTCCTAACACCAAACTTAGAGTTTGACTGTGGT
>NC_029790.2:34296216-34310629 GCF_000816755.2 Arachis ipaensis
TCTTCATTCTCTTCAGAAGAAGAATACTCATCAGAGCTCATGAATGGCATAAGGAGGTTCAATGGAATCTCTATGGTCTCTAGATGAGCCTCAGATTCCTTTGGTTCCTCAGAGGGAAACTCCTTGTTGATCACTGGACGTCCCAGGAGGTCTTCCTTACTAGGATTCACGTCCTCTCCCTTCCTTGTAGGTTCGGCCATGATGGTTAAATCAATGGCCTTGCACTCTCTTTTTGGATTCTCTTCTGTATTTCTTGGGAGAGTACTAGGAGGAGTTTTAGTGACTCTTTTACTCAGCTGGCCCACTTGTGCCTCCAAATTCCTAATGGAGGACCTTGTTTCATTCATGAAACTTAAAGTGGCCTTAGATAGATCAGAGACTATGTTTTCTAAGCTAGATGGATTCTGCTCAGAACTCTCTGTCTTTTGCTGAGTGGATAATGGAAAAGGCTTGCTATTGCTAAACCTATTTCTTCCACCATTGTTAAAGCCTTGTTGAGGCTTTTGTTGATCCTTCCATGAGAAATTTGGATAATTTCTCCATGAGGGATTATAGGTGTTTCCATAGGGTTCACCCATGTAATTCACTTTTACTATTGCAGGGTTCTCAGGATCATAAGCTTCTTCTTCAGAAGGTGCCTCTTTAGTATTGTTGGATGATTCCTTCAATCCATTTAGACTCTGAGAAATCATATTGACTTGCTGTGTCAATATTTTATTCTGAGCCAATATGGCATTCAAAGTATCAATTTCAAGAACTCCCTTCCTCATAGGCGTCCCATTATTCACAGGATTCCTTTCAGAAGTGTACATGAACTGGTTATTTGCAACCATGTTAATGAGCTCTTGAGCTTCTGCAGGTGTTTTCTTTAGGTGAATGGATCCACCTGCAGAATGGTCCAGTGACATCTTTGATAGCTCAGACAGACCATCATAGAATATATCCAGGATGGTCCATTCTGAAAGCATGTCAGAAGGACACTTTTTGGTCAGTTCCATGTATCTTTCCCAAGCTTCATAGAGGGATTTTCCTTCCTTTTCTTTGAAGGTTTGAACATCCACTCTAAGCTTACTAAGCTTTTGAGGAGGAAAGAACTTGGCTAAGAAAGCCGTGACCAGCTTATCCCAAGAGTTCAGGCTATCTTTAGGTTGAGAGTCCAACCATACTCTAGCTCTGTCTCTTACAGCAAACGTGAAAAGCATAAGCCTGTAAACCTTGGGATCAACCCCATTGGTCTTAACAGTATCACAGATCTGCAAGAATTCAGTTAAGAACTGAAAAGGATCTTCGGATGGAAGTCCATGAAACTTGCAGTTCTGTTGCATCAGAGAAACTAATTGAGGTTTAAGCTCAAAATTGTTTGCTCCAATGGCAGGGATTGAGATGCTTCTTCCATGTAAATTAGAATTTGGTGCAATAAAGTCACCAAGCATCTTCCTTGCATTGTTATTATTTTCGGCTATGTTTTTTTCTTTTTCGAAAATTTCTGTCAGATTTTCTCTAGAGAGTTGTGCTTTGGCTTCCCTTAGCTTCCTCTTCAGAGTCCTTTCAGGTTCAGGATCAGCTTCAACAAGAATGTTCTTATCCTTGTTCCTGCTCATATGAAAAAGAAGAAAACAGAAAAAAAAATATGGAATCCTCTACGTCACAGTATAGAGATTCCTTTATGTGAGTAGAAGAAGATAAGAATAAAAGAAGAGAAATTCGAACACCAAGAGGAAGAGAGGGTTCGAATTTTGAGATGAAGAGGAGTGTTAGTAAATAAATAAAATAATTAGAAAGAGATGAGTGGGAGAGAATTTCGAAAATTAAATAAAATAAAATATAAATATTTTTGTTTTTATTTTAAATTAAGGTTAAAATTCGAAAATTAAGAAAGGAAAATAAAATTAAATCAAATTAACATTTAAAACAAATAGTAATTAAAAAGGAGTTTTAAAAAAGAGGGAAGGGATTTTCGAAAATTAGAGAGAGAATTAGTTAGGTAGTTTTGAAAAAGATATGATTGAAACAAAAAGATAAGATTGATTGAAAAAGATTTGAAAATCAATTTAAAAAAAAGATAAGAGGTTAGAAAAGAAGTTAGAAAATATTTTGAAATTGATTTTGAAAAAGATGTGATTGAAACTTAATTTGAAAAAGATTTGAAAAAAAAAATTAAAAAGATTTGATTTTGAAGATTAAAGTTGATTACTTGACTAACAAGAAACTAAAAAGATATGATTCTAGAGTTTAAAGATTGAACTTTTCTTACTAGGCAAGTAACAAACTTAATAATTTTTTGAATCAATCACATTAATTGTTAGTAAAGATTTGAAATTATGAAACAAAATAAGAAAAATATTTTTGAAAATCATTTTGGAATTTTTGAAAATTATGAAAGAAAAATGAAAAAGATTTGAAAAAGATAAGATTTTTAAATTGAAAATTTGATTTGACTCATAAGAAATAACTAAATTTTAAAATTTTTTGACTAAATCAAATCAAATTTTCGAAAATTATGAGTGAAATAAGAGAAAGATATTTTTTGATTTTTGAATTTTCAATGAAGAAAGAGAAAAACAACCCAAAAACTCAATGCATGAAAATTTTGGATCAAAACATGTGATGCATGCAAGAACACTATAAATGTCAAGATGAACACCAAGTACACTTTGAATGTCAAGATGAACACCAAGAACTTATTTTTGAAAAATTTTCAAGAAAAGAAAACATGCAAGACACCAAACTTAAAAATTTTTATTCTTTAGACATTAACAAATTGAAAATGCATATGAAAAACAAGAAAAGACACAAAACAAGAAAATATGAAGATCAAACAAGAAGACTGGCCAAGAACAACTTGAAGATCATGAAGAATGCAATGCATGAAATTTTCGAAAATAATTTTTAGAAAATTAAAAAGATGCAATTGACACCAAACTTAAAACTTGACTCTAGACTCGAACAAGAAACACAAAATATTTTTAGTTTTATTATTTTATTAAACCTTTTTTTTATTTTTTTTTTGAAATTTAATTGGGAAAAACAAAAGAAGAAATTTTGTTTTGTATTTTTCGAAAATAAGAAATAAAAAGCTTAAAATTAAAATAAAATTACCTAATCTGAGCAACAAGATGAACCGTCAGTTGTCCAAACTCGAACAATCCCTGGCAACGGCGCCAAAAACTTGGTGCGCGGAAGTCGTGACGGTTCCATTCCTTGGTAACGGTGCTGAAAACTTTATACGCACGTTCATAATCTTAATTCTTTGTCACAACTTCGCACAACTGACCAGCAAGTGCACTGGGTCGTCCAAGTAATAAACCTTATGTGAGTAAGGGTCGATCCCACGGAGATTGTCGGCTTGAAGCAAGCTATGGTCACCTTGTAAATCTCAGTCAGGCGAATTTAGATAGTTATGGAGATTTGATAATTAAAACATAATTGAAATATAAATTAGGATAGAGATACTTATGTAATTCATTCGTTCCTCTGAACCTCTCCTTTCCTGCTGTCTTCATCCAATCATTCCTACTCCTTTCCATGGCAAGCTTTATGTAGGGCATCACCGTTGTCAATGGCTACATCCCATCCTCTCTGTGAAAATGGTCCAATGCGCTGTCACTGCATGGATAATCATCTGTCGGTTCTCGATCATACTGGAATAGGATTTACTATCCTTTTGCGTCTGTCACTACGCCCAGCACTCGCGAGTTTAAAGCTCGTCACAGCCATCCCTTCCCAGATCCTACTCGGAATACCACAGACAAGGTTTAGACTTTCCGGATCTCAAGAATGGCCATCCATGGGTTCTAACTTATACCACGAAGATTCTAATATCTCGGACTCGGTCCTCTGTATTAGATATCTAAGAGATATTCATTCTAGCTTGTTTACATGTAGAACGGAAGTGTTTGTCAGGCATGCGTTCATAAGTGAGAATGATGATGAGCGTCACATAATCATCACATTCATCATGTTCTTGGGTGCGAATGGATATCTTAGAATAGGAATAAGCTTGAATTGAATAGAAAAACAGTAGTACTTTGTATTAATTCATGAGGAACAGCAGAGCTCCACACCTTAAGCTATGGAGTGTAGAAACTCTATCATTGAAAATACATAAGTGATAAGGTCCAGGAATGGCCGAATGGCCAGCCCCCAAAACATGATCTAAAGATGAAACTAAAGATGTAAATACAATAGTAAAAAGTCCTATTTGTACTAAACTAGTTACTAGGGTTTACAGAAATGAGTAAATGATGCAGAAATCCACTTCCGGGGCCTACTTGGTGTGTGCTTGGGCTGAGCATTGAGTTTTACACGTGTAGAGGCTTCTCTTGGAGTTGAACGCCAGTTTGTAACCTGTTTCTGGCGTTTAACTCCACTTTGCAACCTGTTTCTGGCGTTTGACTCCAGAATGCAGCATGGAACTGGCGTTCAACGCCAGTTTACATCATCTATCCTTAATCAAAGTATGGACTATTATATATTGATGGAAAGTCCTGGATGTCTACTTTTCAACGCAATTGAGAGCGTGCCATTTGGAGTTCTGTAGCTCCAGAAAATCTATTTTGAGTGCAAGGAGGTCAGAATCCAACAGCATCTGCAGTCCTTCTTCAACCTCTGAATCTGATTTTTGCTCAGGTCCCTCAATTTCAGCCAGTAATTACCTGAAATCAAAGAAAAATATACAAATTCATAGTAAAGTCCAGAAATGTGAATTTTAATTAAAAACTAATAAAAAATATACTAAAAACTAACTAAATCATACTGAAAACTATGTAAAAACAATGCCAAAAAGCGTATAAATTATCCGCTCATCAACAAGCCCATCACTAAGAAGAAGATGGAGCTAACTAGAGAGCATGCACATGAGCTTGTGTAACCGCCTTAGCATGAGATTCCTGAGATGCCTCAAGGGATGTATTTTCTCCCTCAAAGCTATTGGGATCAATGGCATACTTAGGAGAATTAACCTCTAACATGAATTAGTTGAGGATGGAGCATCAAGAGCATTCCACCATCCTCAATGAAATTAAAGAAGACCAAAGGGTTATGAGGAAAGAACAACAAAGACAAAGGAGTGACATTGAAGAGATCAAGCACTACATTGGATCCTCAAGGAGGAGCACTAGCCGACACCATTAAGGTGGATTCATTCTCTTAATCCCCTCTCCTTATGTCATTTTTTATGTTTTAGGTTATGTTGTATTGTCTGTTCTCTTGTTCTTTTTGCATGATCACTTTTATCTTTGTCTTAAAGCTATAAAATGTTTCATATGTTTCTCACCTTGTTTAAAAGAAAATTTTAATTGAAAAAAATTGAGAGATACATAAATTTCAAGTTATATAATAAGAATAGTTCAATTATCTTGATGTGGTGGCATTGCTTTTGTTTTCTGGATGTATGAATAAATAGTGCATATTTGAAGTTGAAATTTTAGAATGTTGGTTCTCAAAAGAATGAGGAAAAAGGAAAAATATTATTGGTAATCTGAAAAATCTAAAAATTATTTCTTGAAGCAAGAAAAAGCAGCAAAAAGAAAAAAAAGAAAAAGCATGTTGCAAAAGAAAAAAAATAATATATATGCATGCAAAAAAAAATGGCAAAAAAAAATAAATAAATAGAAAAAACCAATAGCTCTTTAAACCAAAAGGCAAGAGCAAAAAGCCAGTAACCTTTTAAAGCAAAAGGCAAGGGTAAAAGGATCCAAAGATCCTAAGAGTGTGCTTATGAACTCTGGACACCTCTATTTGGGGATTCTAGCAAAGCTGAATCACAATCCGAAAGGGTTCACCCAGTTAAAGTGTATGTGGCATTTATGTATCTGGTGGTAATACTGGAAAACAAAGTGCTTAGGGTCACGACCAAGACTCTAAAAGCTGTGTTGAAGAATAAAAAAGAACTAAACTAGGAGAGTCAATAATATCATATGGATTCTAAGTTCCTAAAGAGACCAACACTTCTGAGTTTCAATGGATAGTGAGATACCAAAACTATTCAAAAGCAAAAAGCTACTAAGTCCCGCTCATTTAATTGAAACTGAGCTTCATTGGAAACTCTTAGATTTATTGTATCTTACTCTTCTTTTTATCCTAATGTATTTTTAGTTGCTTGGGGACAAGCAACAGTTTAAGTTTGGTGTTCTGATGAGCGGATATTTTATACGTTTTTTGCCATCATTTTCATATAGTTTTTAGCATGTTTTGTTTAAGTTTTATTAAGTTTTCATAGGTTTTAGTGTAAATTTATATTTTTGGATTCTACTTTGAGTTTGTGTATTTTTATGCAATTTCAGGTATTTTCTGGCTGAAATTTAGGAGCTGGAGCAAAAGTCTGATTCAGAGACAGGGAAAGCACTGCAGATGTTGTCCGGATCTGACCTCGTTGCACTCAAAAGAGCTTTTCTGGAGCTACAGAAGTTCAAATAGAGCATTCTCAACGTCTATAGAAAGCTAACATCCAAAAATTTTCAGAAATATAATACTTCATACTTTTCTTTAGAATTGAAGGCTCAAAACCGGCATCCAACGCCAGCCTCCTGCCCTAGTCCAGGCATCCAGCGCCCACAAGGAGAAGACCAGCATCCAAACGCCCAAAGAGGACCCCCTAGCCAGCGTTCAATGCCCTAGAGACCTCCTAGCACGTGGATCTCATCAAAGGTCAGCCCAAACACTCACAAAGTGGGCCCCAGAAGTGGATTTTAGCACTAAAAGATTGTTTTACCCTTTCTTATGTAATCGTTAGTCATTAGCTTCATATTTAAAGAACTTTTACACGATCTTCAAAGGAAAATCTGCCATATTTCGTTTTACACATTGTATTCTCTATCAGTATGAGTTTCTAAACCTCCTAGGTTGAGGGGAGGAGCCTTGCCGAGTTATATGGATTAATAAAAGTATTACTGTTTCTTTTCAATCCGTGTTTGATTCAATTCTAAGATGTATATTCGTTTTTCAACTTGATGAATAGGATGACCCGTGACAATCATCTTCGTTCTTCATACTAAGACCGTGTGCCTGACAACCACCTGTGTTCTTCGTGGGTTCGTGTGAATACGTGACTGGAAAGCATCGAACTACTAGCTTGATTATACATCTCTTAGACGGCTAATCCACGACTTCATTGGGGACTTCTTGAAACACCAGTTCAGCCGAGGTATGGAGAGATTAGGGTCTCTGTGGTATTGGCTAGAACCCAAAGGCGCAGCATTCTCTGTTCCGGAAGATCCGACCTTGTCTGTGGTGTTTTGAGTAGGATCATTAAGGAAAATGGACTGTATGCATAAACATGCCCATGGAAATAAAATACATAAACATGCTTAAACTTTGAAAATTGGCATGTTCTAAAAGTTACTTTAATTAAATTAACGTATTTTAAAATTACTCTAAATAACTCTAAACTTTTATAAAAGAGACTCAATCTTCACTGGTTACTTTATAAATTATTCAAAATATTTTATAAATTTTCAAACACTCAAAAACTTCATTAAAATAAGTCTATTGGGCACAATTTTTCTGTTTTTAAAATAAAATTGTTTTCGTTCAATTAGAATCATATTTCTCCCAAAACCGTCTTCCCTTTTAAACCCTTTATTGCAAACCCATTATTTTTCTTTAAAAACCAAACTCAATTAATTTCAATAAAATTCATATATTTATAAATAAATAATTTTCTTCATTAAATATTTTCCAAAAGCCAAGTCTCTGCTCCTTTTTACTTGAATCCTTCGTTCAAAATACTCATTTAGTTATAATTAATTCCAAATCAAAATCCGATTGTCAGAACTTAGTTACATACTATTATATAACTCAGATTTCAGCCAATTATTCAACAACATCTCAATTTCTTATTCCTCAATATGGCAGAAACACAACAACAAATCCAATAGCAATTCAATTAAAATTTCAATAGCCAACAATCATAGATTTGAGCAACAGACATCAACAGACAACAATCCCACCTCATATATCAATTCATTCATAATTTTAACCGATTAAATAGTCAAACCCTACTTCTATAAAGGGCAGAATACACACAAGATACCGGAGAAGATTTTTAATCGGTAAAACAGAGCGAAAACGTAAAAAATTTGGTGGTTCCTCCCCTCCCTTGGTTCGGCCGAACTGGTTCCTGGCAGGGGCAGCTCCACTTTGCGATTCCACAGAACAAAACATACATCACTGCGTAGAGGATGAAGATACAGTCACTTCTATCGAATTATAATTTTTGTGGGAGTCACAAATCTCAAGAAATCAAGCTCGAAAATCTCGAAAATCAACAAAATCTCCCATTCCTCCCCTGCATGGCTTCGGCTATTTTGTGAAGAGAGAGAGAAAATTTGTGCTTTTTATATCATGTGATTAGTGACTAAGTGTCACTTAATCAGAGGAGAAGAGGCATGCGTTGCGATATGTATCGCTGTGATTAAGAGGGGATTAACCTCGCTGATTCAACGGCTCAAAATTGCGACACGCACGCAGCACTTAATGCGTCACGTATCGCAACGCATGCCTCCTCCCCTCTGATTAAGTGACACTTAGTCACTAATCACATGATATAAAAAGCACAAATTTTCTCTCTCTCTTCACAAAATAGCCGAAGCCATGCAGGGGAAGAATGGGAGATTTTGTTGATTTTTGAGATTTTTGAGCTTGATTTCTTGAGATTTGTGACTCCCACAAAAATTCTAATTCGATAGAAGTGACTGTATCTTCATCCTCTACGCAGTGATGTATGTTTTGTTCTGTGGAATCACAAAGTGGAGCTACCCCTTCTGTGGAATCGCGAAGTGGAGCTGCCCCTGCCAGGAACCAGTTCGGCCGAACCAAGGGAGAAGAGGAACCACCGATTTTTTGATGTTTTCACTCCGTTTGACCGATTAAAAATCTTCTCCGGTATCTTATGTGTATTCTGCCCTTTATAGAAGTAGGGTTTGACTATTTAATCGGTTAAAATTATGAATGAATTGATATATGAGGTGGGATTATTGTCTGTTGATGTCTGTTGCTCAAATCTATGATTGTTGGCTGTTGAAATTTTAATTGAATTGCTATTGGATTTGTTGTTATGTTTCTGCCATATTGAGGAATAAGAAATTGAGATGTTGTTGTTGAATAATTGGCTGAAATCGGAGTTATATAATAGTATGTAACTAAGTTCTGACAATCGGATTTTGATTTGGAATTAATTATAACTAAATGAGTATTTTGAACGAAGGATTCAAGTAAAAAGGAGCAGAGACTTGGCTTTTGGAAAATATTTAATGAAGAAAATTATTTATTTATAAATATATGAATTTTATTGAAATTAATTGAGTTTGGTTTTTAAAGAAAAATAATGGGTTTGCAATAAAGGGTTTAAAAGGGAAGACGGTTTTGGGAGAAATATGATTCTAATTGAACGAAAACAATTTTATTTTGAAAACAGAAAAATTGTGCCCAATAGACTTATTTTAATGAAGTTTTGAGTGTTTGAAAATTTATAAAATATTTTGAATAAATTATGAAGTAACCAGTGAAGACTGAGTCTCTTTTATAGAAGTTCACAATGATGAGAAGATGGTTAAGGCTTGGAGATGCTTTGTCATTCTGGATTAACTCTGGTCTTACTGTTTTCTTCAATTGTGAATGATTTCTTCTATGGCTGGCTGTATGTGATTGTCGCCCGTTGAGAGGTCGCCAATGCTACTCCAGATCTGAATCCCAGGGTTAGTGTGGATCCATTCTGATTAAGGGTGAAGCTCCTGCAGTCCATTTTCCTTAATGATCCTACTCAAAACACCACAGACAAGGTCGGATCTTCCGGAACAGAGAATGCTGCGCCTTTGGGTTCTAGCCAATACCACAGAGACCCTAATCTCTCCATACCTTGGCTGAACTGGTGTTTCAAGAAGTCCCCAATGAAGTCGTGGATTAGCCATCTAAGAGATGTATAATCAAGCTGGTAGTTCGATGCTTTCCAGTCACGTATTCACACGAACCCACGAAGAACACAGGTGGTTGTCAGGCACACGGTCTTAGTATGAAGAACGAAGATGATTGTCACGGGTCATCCCATTCATCAAGTTGAAGAACGAATATACATCTTAGAATTGAATCAAACACGGATTGAAAAGAAACAGTAATACTTTTATTAATCCATAAAACTCGGCAAGGCTCCTCCCCTCAACCTAGGAGGTTTAGAAACTCATACTGATAGAGAATACAATGTGTAAAACGAAATATGGCAGATTTTCCTTTGAAGATCGTGTAAAAGTTCTTTAAATACGAAGCTAATGACTAACGATTACATAAGAAAGGGTAAAACAATCTTTTAGTGCTAAAATCCATTTCTGGGGCCCACTTTGTGAGTGTTTGGACTGACTTTTGATGAGATCCACGTGCTAGGAGTCCTCTAGGGCATTGAACGCTGGCTAGGGGTTCTCTTTGGGCGTTTGGATGCTGGTCTTCTCCTTGTGGGCGCTGGATGCCTGGACTGGGGCAGGAGGCTGGCGTTGGATGCCGGTTTTGAGCCTTCAATTCTAAAGAAAAGTATGAAGTATTATATATTTCTGGAAATTTTTGGATGTTAGCTTTCTATAGACGTTGAGAACGCTCTATTTGAACTTCTGTAGCTCCAGAAAAGCTCTTTCGAGTGCAACGAGGTCAGATCCGGACAACATCTGCAGTGCTTTCCCTGTCTCTGAATCAGACTTTTGCTCCAGCTCCTGAATTTCAGCCAGAAAATACCTGAAATTGCATAAAAATACACAAACTCAAAGTATAATCCAAAAATATAAATTTACACTAAAACCTATGAAAACTTAATAAAACTTAAACAAAATATGCTAAAAACTATATGAAAATGATGGCAAAAAACGTATAAAATATCCGCTCATCAGAACACCAAACTTAAACTGTTGCTTGTCCCCAAGCAACTAAAAATACAGTAGGATAAAAAGAAGAGTAAGATACAATAAATCTAAGAGTTTCCAATGAAGCTCAGTTTCAATTAAATGAGCGGGACTTAGTAGCTTTTGTCTTTTGAATCGTTTTGGTATCTCACTATCATTGAAACTCGGAAGTGTTGGTCTCTTTAGGAACTTAGAATCCATATGATATTATTGACTCTCCTAATTTAGTTCTTTTTTATTCTTCAACACAGCTTTTAGAGTCTTGGTCGTGACCCTAAGCACTTTGTTTTCCAGTATTACCACCGGATACATAAATGCCACATACACTTTAACTGGGTGAACCCTTTCGGATTGTGATTCAGCTTTGCTAGAATCCCCAGATAGAGGTGTCCAGAGTTCATAAGCACACTCTTAGGATCTTTGGATCCTTTTACCCTTGCCTTTTGCTTTAAAAGGTTATTGGCTTTTTTCTCTTGCCTTTTGGTTTAAAGAGCTATTGGCTTTTTCTATTTATTTATTTTTTTTGCCATTTTTTTTCGCATGCATATATATTAGTTTTTTTTCTTTTGCAACATGCTTTTTCTTTTTTTTCTTTTTGCTGCTTTTTCTTGCTTCAAGAAACAATTTTTGGATTTTTCAGATTACCAATAATACTTTTCCTTTTTCCTCATTCTTTTGAGAACCAACATTCTAAAATTCCAACTTTAAATATGCACTATTTATTCATACATTCAGAAAATAAAAGCAATGCCACCACATCAAGATAATTAAACTATTCTTATTATATAACTTGAAATTTATGTATCTCTCAATTTTTTTCAATTAAAATTTTCTTTTAAACAAGGTGAGAGACATATGAAACATTTTATAGCTTTAAGACATAGATAAAAGTGATCATGCAATAAGAACAAGAGAACAGACAATACAACATAACCTAAAACATAAAAAAAGACATAAGGAGAGGGGATTAAGAGAACGAATCCACCTTAATGGTGGCCGCTAGTGCTCCTCCTTGAGGATCCAATGTAGTGCTTGATCTCTTCAATGTCACTCCTTTGTCTTTGTTGTTCTTTCCTCATAACCCTTTGGTCTTCTTTAATTTCATTGAGGATGGTGGAATGCTCTTGATGCTCCATCCTCAACTAATTCATGTTAGAGCTTAATTCTCCTAAGTATGCCATTGATCCCAATAGCTTTGAGGGAGAAAATACATCCCTTGAGGCATGTCAAGAATCTCATGCTAAGGTGGTTACACAAGCTCATGTGCATGCTCTCTAGTTAGCTCCATCTTCTTCTTAGTGATGGGCTTGTTGATGAGCGGATAATTTATACGCTTTTTGGCATTGTTTTTACATAGTTTTCAGTATGATTTAGTTAGTTTTTAGTATATTTTTTATTAGTTTTTAATTAAAATTCACATTTCTGGACTTTACTATGAGTTTGTGTATTTTTCTGTGATTTCAGGTAATTACTGGCTGAAATTGAGGGACCTGAGCAAAAATCAGATTCAGAGGTTGAAGAAGGACTGCAGATGCTGTTGGATTCTGATCTCCTTACACTCAAAGTAGATTTTCTGGAGCTACAGAACTCCAAATAGCGCGCTCTCAATTGCGTTGAAAAGTAGACATCCAGGGCTTTCCATCAATATATAATAGTCCATACTTTGATTAAGGATAGACGACGTAAACTGGCGTTGAACGCCAGTTCCATGCTGCATTCTGGAGTCAAACGCCAGAAACAGGTTGCAAAGTGGAGTTAAACGCCAGAAACAGGTTACAAACTGGCGTTCAACTCCAAGAGAAGCCTCTACACATGTAAAGCTCAATGCTCAGCCCAAGCACAGACCAAGTGGGTCCCGAAAGTGGATTTCTGCATCATTTACTCATTTCTGTAAATCCTAGTAACTAGTTTAGTACAAATAGGACTTTTTACTATTGTATTTACATCTTTAGTTTCATTTTAGATCATGTTTTGGGGGCTGGCCATTCGGCCATGCCTGGACCTTATCACTTATGTATTTTCAACGATAGAGTTTCTACACTCCATAGCTTAAGGTGTGGAGCTCTGCTGTTCCTCATGAATTAATACAAAGTACTATTATTTTTCTATTCAATTCAAGCTTATTCCTATTCTAAGATATCCATTCGCACCCAAGAACATGATGAATGTGATGATTATGTGACGCTCATCATCATTCTCACTTATGAACGCGTGCCTGACAAACACTTCCGTTCTATATGTAAACAAGCTAGAATGAATATCTCTTAGATATCTAATACAGAGGACCGAGTCTGAGATATTAGAATCTTTGTGGTATAATTTAGAACCCATGGATGGCCATTCTTGAGATCCGGAAAGTCTAAACCTTGTCTGTGGTATTCCGAGTAGGATCTGGGAAGGGATGGCTGTGATGAGCTTCAAACTCGCGAGTGCTGGGCGTAGTAACAGACGCAAAAGGATAGTAAATCCTATTCCAGTATGATCGAGAACCGACAGATGATTAGCCATGCAGTGACAGCGCATTGGACCATTTTCACAGAGAGGATGGGATGTAGCCATTGACAACGGTGATACCCTACATAAAGCTTTCCATGGAAAGGAGTAGGAATGATTGGATGAAGACAGCAGGAAAGCAGAGGTTCAGAGGAACGAATGAATTACATAAGTATCTCTATCCTAGTTTATATTTCAATTATGTTTTAATTATCAAATCTCCATAACTATCTGAATTCGCCTGATTGAGATTTACAAGGTGACCATAACTTGCTTCAAGCCGACAATCTCCGTGGGATCGACCCTTACTCACGTAAGGTTTATTACTTGGACGACCCAGTGCACTTGCTGGTCAGTTGTGCAAAGTTGTGACAAAGAATTAAGATTATGAACGTGCGTATAAAGTTTTCAGCGCCGTTACCAAGGAATGGAACCGTCACGACTTCCGCGCACCAAGTTTTTGGCGCCGTTGCCGGGGATTGTTCGAGTTTGGACAACTGACGGTTCATCTTGTTTCTCAAATTAGGTAATTTTATTTTAATTTTAAGCTTTTTATTTCTTATTTTCGAAAAATACAAAAAAAATTTTCTTCTTTCGTTTTTCTCAATTAAATTTAAAAAAAAATTAAAAAAAAGTTTAATAAAATAATAAAACTAAAAATATTTTGTGTTTCTTGTTCGAGTCTAGAGTCAAGTTTTAAGTTTGGTGTCAATTGCATCTTTTTAATTTTCTAAAAATTATTTTCGAAAATTTCATGCATTGCATTCTTCATGATCTTCAAGTTGTTCTTGGCCAGTCTTCTTGTTTGATCTTCATATTTTCTTGTTTTGTATATTTTCTTGTTTTTCATATGCATTTTCAATTTGTTAATGTCTAAAGAATAAAAATTTTTTAAGTTTGGTGTCTTGCATGTCTTCTTTTCTTGAAAATTTTTCAAAAATAAGTTCTTGGTGTTCATCTTGACATTCAAAGTGTTCTTGGTGTTCATCTTGACATTCATAGTGTTCTTGCATGCATCACATGTTTTGATCCAAAATTTT
>NC_029790.2:34311463-34312110 GCF_000816755.2 Arachis ipaensis
AAAAATTTGAAAAATTTGATTTGATTTAGTCAAAAATTTTTAAAATTTAGTTATTTCTTATGAGTCAAATCAAATTTTCAATTTAAAAATATTATCTTTTTCAAATCTTTTTCAAAAATCAAAATTTTTTCATTTTTCTTTCATAATTTTCGAAAATTCTAAAATAATTTTCAAAAATCTTTTGCTTATTTTGTTTCATAATTTCAAATCTTTACTAACAATTAATGTGATTGATTCAAAAAATTATTAAGTTTGTTACTTGCCTAGTAAGAAAAGTTCAATCTTTAAACTTTAGAATCATATCTTTAGTTTCTTGTTAGTCAAGTAATCAACTTTAATCTTCAAAATCAAATCTTTTTAAATTTTTTTTTCAAATCTTTTTCAAATTAAGTTTTAATCACATCTTTTTCAAAATCAATTTCAAAATCTTTTCTAATTTCTTTTCTAACCTCTTATCTTTTTTTATAAATTGATTTTCAAATCTTTTTCAATCAATCTTATCTTTTTGTTTTAATCATATCTTTTTCAAAACTACCTAACTAATTCTCTCTCTAATTTTCAAAAATCCCTTCCCTCTTTTTCAATAATAAAAATTGAGTATAATAAAAATTTAAATAATCATCTCAAATAATAATATTTAATTAGAA
>NC_029790.2:34312171-34312557 GCF_000816755.2 Arachis ipaensis
AAAAAACTTAATATAAATGTAATGCAAACATAACATAAACTTCGCATACGCGATTCTAACGAAAAAAAAAAGGATGTTACCGCTTTCATTTTGTCTTGTATATAAAGAATGGCGTATAATCCTACGCTGGGTTTTAAATTTCTTTGCAAAAATACAAAGGGTTGTGTGTGAATACTGCGAATTGTTTTCTATGGTCATTACTCATTAGTCATCATACAGAGTTGACTTTAAAATCCTCTATAATATCACGTAAAACGCGTTCAGGTTCAGGTTTTCCCGTGTAATCCAACTATCCAAGAAAATAAGAAAAATTAAGTGGCTTTAAGGGTATTATTGGTTGAGCTCAGAATGAGAGCAAATTTTAAATTTTTTTTTATTGCATTCAA
>NC_029790.2:34312585-34313510 GCF_000816755.2 Arachis ipaensis
CAATGTATAAAAATTTAATAAAATTTATATTTAATTTATTATTTTTATTCAAGAAGAATATTAAAGAACCAATACTTTTAGTGGAAAAAAAAATAGGAAAATTGGCAACTGTTGATTGAAACATAAGACAAAAGTAAAGAGAAAATATTGATCACCAAAAATTTTTAGTACTCAATATAACAAGGTGTACAATATTAAATTTTATATTTTATCATATTATCTTTAAATACAACAACAAAGATTTATCCTTCTAAAGAGCATCAGCTACATATATCAAATAATGTCATTGCATTCTAGTTATCATTATCAAGTCTAGCTTTAAGATCATTCACTAAAAGAAATTGCTTGACTACCTCATGCTAAGTCCTTTTAGATTTTCTTCTATGTCTAATATACTATTTCATTTGATCTACCCTTTTTTGCTAAATGTTTTACTGTTCTTCTCATCAAACAACTATACCGAAGATAAAATTTCACTATCTTTTCAATAATATACATTATTCTGACTTTCTCTCTCGTAACCTCATTTTGGTTAAGCTAAACTTAATTAAACACTATGTATGTTCTATATATTATAGCTAATTTAATGACAGTACAAAAAAATTTACTATTAAATTTTAAAGATATTTTTTGTTGTATATAAATTTTTAAACACTTCACTCTTTTGATGAACCTAATTGAACCTTATGATTTATAATTTAGTCCATACATAATATATGTGTGTGTAAGCTACAAGATATCTCACATCAATGATTAATAAGTTCAAATATAATTTAATAGTTGTATTATTGAAGTGCTATCTAATATTTGTTAAAAGTGAGATAATGTACTAAGGATTTTTTCCTTAAGTAATATAAGCAAATTAATTAAGCTAGGTCTTTTTTGAACTTGAGAAAAGTCTAAAATCAAAGAATGTAAATTAAAA
>NC_029790.2:34313548-34315037 GCF_000816755.2 Arachis ipaensis
TTCATTAGCATGTCTTTTTATCTAACTACGAAACTGCTAAAGGTAGGGATGTGCAAAAAAACTGGTTTCACTGAACTGAAACTATTTTAAATAAACCAGTTTTTTTTACTAAAATTATAGTTTTTATGAAAACCAGTTTATTAAAAACCAGTTTTTAAGGTTCAGTTTAGTTTTAAACCAAATTAAAACTGGATTTATTTAAACTTTAAAATTAGTTTTTACATATTCTTTCTCTCTCTCTCTCGCTTCACTTTCTCTCTCCCCTTCCTCTCTCTCTCTCTCCATTTTCTCCCCCCTCTCTCCCTTCTCTCTCTTTCCCCTTTCTTCCTTCTCTCCCCCCTCTCTCTCTCTCTCTCTCCTCCTCTTTCTCCCTCTCCTCTCTCTCTTCCCCTTTCTTTCTCCCTTTCTCTCTCCTCTCCCTCCTCTCTCTCCCCCTCTCATCTCTCTTCATCTTTCTCTCTCTCTCTCTCTATCTATCTCTTCTCTCCCCTTTCTCTCTCCTTTCCCTCTCTCTCTCTCTCCCCCTCTCCCTTTCCCTCTCTCTTCCTCTCTCTCTCCCCCTCCTTTTTCTCCCCCTCCTCTCTCTCTCACTCTCTCTTCCCCTTTCTTTCTCTCTCTTTCCTCTCTCTCCCCCTCCCATCTCTCTTCGTCTCTCTCTCTCTCTCTCATTTTCCTCCTCTCCCTCTCTCTCCCCATTCCTTCCTCTCTCTTCTTCTCTCTCTCATTTTCCTCGCTCTTCCCTTTTCTTTTTCTCTCTCCCCCTCTTTCTTCCTCGCTCTCTCTCTCTCTCCTTCTCTTCTTTCTTCCCCTCTTCTCTCTCTCTCTCTCTCCTTTTCCTCTCGCGCTCTCTCCCTCTCTTTCCTTTTTCTCCCTTCTCCCTCACTTCTCCTCCCTTTCTCCTTCTCTCTCTCTCTCTCTCTCTCCCTCTTTTCCCTCTCTCTCCCCTTTTGTTTCTCTCTTTCCTCTCTCTCCCTTCTCTCTTCCTCTTTTTCTCTCTCCTATTTTTCTTTTTTCTCTTTCTCTCTCTCCCCCTTCCCTTCTTTCTCTCTCTTTTTCTCTCTCTTTCTTTGCCCTCCTCTCTCTTTCTCCTCTTTCTTCCCTTCCTTTCTCTCATTTATCTTTCTCTCTAAACCTTCTCTCATTCTATATCCCTCTTCTCTCTCTCTCCCCCTCTTTTCTCCAAAATAAGAGAGAGAAGGAGGGAGACAAAAAAGAGGAAAAAATAGGAGAGAAGGAGAGATAGAAAAAAGAGAGAGAGGGGAGGAGGAGAGAGAGAGAGAGAGAGAAAGAGAGAGAAGGGAGGGGAGAAAGAGCGCAAGAGAGAGAGAGGAAGAGAGAGGGAGAGAAAGTGTGAGAGATAGAGAGAAAGAGATTGGGAGAGAGAGAGGAAGGGAAGAGGGAATGAGAGAAAGTGAGTGAAAGTGAGAGAGAAAGAGAGAGGGAGAGAGAGAGGAGGGGAAGAGGGAAGGAGAGAGAGGGAAAAAAGGTT